>NC_086318.1:186131190-186348690 GCF_036172605.1 Pelobates fuscus
GGTGGCATTATACGTTGGAATAGGCAAACATAATCATGTTCTAGTTCCCACTCCCGGTTGTCAAGATCTGGCTGAATGGCATCGATCTCCGTAAGGTCCCAGTTGTCTAACCGCTCAGCTAGAATGGACCAGAAGCGAGCAATGTCGGTGTCTCCGAACCAGAGACTAGTTTCAATAGTATCCCACAACAAACCAGGGCCATCGTAGTCTTCCCCCTCAATACACTTGTACTCGATCAGCCATGGGTGGTAAGCATGCCACCGCAGGGCCCGATAGGAATCATCCAGCCACTCCTCAGTCTCAACTAGCATCTCCAGTTCGCTTACCCATTCCTCTGAGGGCTGGTTTCCCAATAACGGCATCCACAGCTCTAGTTGTTCTCCTTGGCGCTGGTTAGTGGTCAGGATTTCCTCGCACCGGAAGGGTCGAATTTTGCCGATGTCCTCCTTTCAGAGATCAGTACGAAGCACCACCCTGCACTCTCTCTCTCTTTCCTCTGGGATAGGATACTCCATACTGCGCATCACATCCTGTAGTCGCTGCTGGAGCCTGGCGTTAAAGGGAGATTCTGCACGGCCTTCCATCTCTGAAGTAGTGCTGGTTTTCCCAAGGCTAGGAAGCCATCCCACCTCTGCCACCAATGTAATGGATCACCTGGCACCCTGACTGGGTACCTCCATTGATGGATGCTCCTAGCGCTTCTTGAGGATTCCAAGCACTCTAGCCGACACCACAACCACCGCAGGCTGATCCTCTCTTCCTTCAGAGAGAAGCAGGAACAAGATATTAAAAGAGCTCAGGAGTGATTATAGCAAAGGAATATGCAGAGCATAGCAATCCCTTGTAGCAGATTCCCCCAATAAGAGACAGGACTACAAATTGAGGGTGAAGTAAAACTGACTAAAACTTTATTTTACTTGGGACTAGCCCATATGGTCATTACATTAACATTGCTGTAAAAACTCAATAAAATTACAAACAGTCAAATCATAGCAGGCAACATACAGTGACTTATTATAACATAATTACACATTTATAAATGGATGGGGAAGACCATAATTAACACAAAATGTCTCTCCTGCATGCAGAATTAGCGATATGCAAATCTACCCGAATATGCAAATTACCAGTCTTGCTATTCAGGTAGTGCATATTACTGTTGCTACCAACAGAGGGCACTACACAAGCTCCATAGCCAAATCCACCTAGTTGGTAGCAATCCTCAGCAGTACAGGAGAGCAGGCAATACATCCCAGGGGCCATAGTCACATGGCAGGAGGCTGGCAATCAGTCTTCTCCAATGCCCAGTGGCGAGGCTGATTCTGCCACACAGACACTGCCTTTTCAGAAATGATGCAGTGTTTACATTGGCCCAAGGGACATCTCCAAGTGGCCATTCCTCAGATGACCACTAGAGGTGCTTCCTGGGGCAGTGCTGCACAGTAGACAGCATCGCCATTTAGCATCTCCACGCTCTGCATGGGGATGCTGAATTTTCCTCATAGAGATGCATTGATTCAATGCATCTTTATGAGGAGGTGTTGATTGGCCAAAACATAATTTCACCCCACCCCTTTGCCAATTTTTGCCAATCCAATGCTTTCCCCATGGAAATGTTTTACATTGCAGGACTAAGGGGAACAGGGACACTGCACTCAGACCAATTCAATGAGATGAAGTGGTCTGGGTGCGTATAGTGTTCTTTTAACAAGCATTTTAAAAATTATTGCTTGGTCAAACTTTAGATTTGATTATTGCATTGAAGTAATACTTTTTTACTAAATCCTCCTTATGATGTTACTACACTTACACTTTCTCTGACATCCTCTACAATACCAAACAGTTTGCTCTATTCTGAAAAAATAGAAGAACTCAAGAGTACAGTCAACATTATCTTCAGCCCAGACCTGCACCTGCTGCTTATCTGCAACAATGATTGTCCAAGCAATACCAAAGTTTTAATGGATTTCCAAAATCCATTGTTTCATGTTACATAGCAACATAGAATGTGACGGCAGATAAGAACCATTTCGGCCCATCTAGTCTGCCCAATTTTCAAAATACTTTCATTAGTCCCTGGCCTTATCTTATAGTTAGGATAGCCTTATGCCACGCATGCTTAAAATCCTACACTTTGTTAACCTCTACCACTTCAGCTGGAAGGCTATTCCATTCATCCACTACCCTCTCAGTAAAGTAATACTCCCTGATATTATTTTTAAACCTTTGCCCCTCTAATTTAAGACTATGTCCTCTTGTTGTGGTAGTTTTTCTTCTTTTAAATATAGTCTCCTCCTTTACTGTGTTGACCAAATTATTTAAATGCTTTTAAAATGCTTTTTGTATGGATTACAGGGCCGGTGCAAGGATTATTGCTGCCCTAGGACCTAGGCAAACAAAAATTTTCCCTCCCCCCATCAAATGTTCTGCCCACCATGTGACATCACAATGCTCCATCCATATGATTTGCCATATGAGCCAATGCCAGTGCTGCACACAGTGTCTTTTCTCTGAAAAGGCAGTGTTTACATTAAAAAGCCTTCAAGGATAGGCTATAGACACCATAACCACTACATTAAGCTGTATTGGGTTTGGTGACTACAGTGTCCCTTTAATGTGAGGTAAATTAGAGATTTTATGTCAAGACACGGAGGCTCTTATTGCTTAACCATTTCTTTACTGTCCACCAATAGCAGCAAAGAATACAAACAGTAAGAAAAAATGGTAATCATAGTGATAAGCCACTCCCATACCAAGTCCCAGTATAATAGTCAGCACCTCCCCACATATTTCCTCTTTCTTTGCTGCTCCACACAAAGATAAGTACATTACAAATTTACTCTTACCTATAATTGATTAACTATTGATTATTATTTATTGTTCTTATTATTAAAAACATTATTATTGCTTTATTATTCTTATAGTAAAAACGGATTTTTCTCATGTTTATTACTTCTATTGTTGTCTTATATTATGCCTATGTTTGTTACCTTTGAGACCAGGATTCCAGACCTTCCTTGGGGAACTATTCTTTGTACCCCTCTCCCTTGAGCTTTACTTTGTTGCTCTTATCTCCTTTTCCCTTTTTCTCTCCTTATCTCTGCCTTTTGGCTCTCTCCCCCCGTCTGTTTGGCTCCCTATTGTGCCTGTTTCACCACCTCTGTTCGGCTGATTTTGTTTATGAATCAAGCCAGTTCAGCTAAATTCATCACGAATCTATGCCGTTCGTTAGGTTGACGGCATATAGTATAGTTCGTCTATTTGCCACGTTTGACTATTTTGCCATGAATGGGTTTTTTTTAGTCTGTTTTCCTATATTCTTACCATTGGACGCATTCACAGGATTTTTTTACTCGAATCCCGCGAGACTGGCAGCGGCCATTTTCTGACCTCCTGTGCTTCTGGCTCTGTGCTCTACCTCGTGTCTCTTCCTGTCTGCCGGTCTGGTCCCTGGTGAGCTCCTATATCTCTACTCTCTGGTGAATATCTAGTCTGGGGTGATTAACTCCTACTAGCCTGTACTGTTTTATTTTGTTTAGTCTATTGGTTTAGTCCATATATTTTGTTGGGGAATTTCAGCATAGTATACCCAAACCTAAAGTGCCTGCCTGCCCGCCCCTTTTCCCCTGGTGAGATGGACATGCCCCAGAATTTGTTGAACCCCTCTTCCAGTTCTAATTCACCTTCATCTGCAGTGGACCCCAGGTCTCTGCCTGATGAGGTTCAGTCCCTGGCGCTACAGCGCTCAGTCACGGATGCCATTATGGAAGCTATGGGCTCCATGTCCTCTGCCCTCTCCCAGACCATCTCCCAGGCTTTACTCGCATGCCCATTGGCCGCATAACATGTCCGGTCTCAGACCTTTCAGGGGACGCACCTAAAAAGGCTACCACCAAAGCCAAAAAACGTAAAGCCCTCTGTCAGCAGAACCCATATGACGGGTGTACCTGTGACCACCCATGATAGCGTGCCCATGTCACGCAAAAGAGCCTTTCCGCACGGCAGTGGACATGTGCTAGAGCACAACATGTGAGCGACTCTGACTCAGAACTCTGGTCTAGTGAGGAGGCTGGCACTGAGTCCATGAGTGACTGACAATAAAATGTGCGAGCAGAGCACTGATTCTTTTATCCCTGCTCAGTCGGGGGTGGCTGTGAGTGGCTCACGGAGTGATTCCCCCGCTACTGCGGGCTCCACCCTCATGGATCCATCTGGGGAACCCATGTTCGACCCGGATGCTCTCCATTATCCGAGGTCAGCTGAATGACTCATGGCGAAACATGTGGCCAGTTACCTCAAAAATTGGGTACGGCACCCCCTCAGTAAGGCGGCACGAAACAAACTCATGGCGGAATGCCCACGGCCTTTGGTGCCTATCAAAGTATGTGAGACACCGATAGTCGACCCCAAAATGGCCCAATTCCTCTCCAAATTAGGATGGAATCCTCGCAAGAGTCTGCATTCACCACTTAAATCGTGCCAAGACAAACATCTGGACATATTTGGTCCCTTGGCTAAATTATTTGACCTGGCTGAAGTCACCAGAGCTGAGAACAGGCAGGTTGACCTGGAAGAACTCTGTGGCTGGGTACAGAGGGCTATCTGCATAGTGGGCAGTGTTAACACCTCCCTGTCCATAGAATGGCGTAAAGCTATTCTCTTTAAAATAGAGCCAAAGTTGGCCAACCTTGCCCTCACCGAGGCGAGCAAGGACACCCAGGGCCTGTTGTTTAAATAATCCTTTATAAAGGACCTGGGGTGCTTTGTGGGAGCTTTTACAGCCCTGGACAAAGCCCAATCCTCCATGAAGAGGGTATTTCAAGGGCGGGTCTCTACCAGAGCCGGCAGATTCAGGGGTCGTCTGTCCGTTCCAACTACCACTCCCGTGGATTGGGACGAGGCTTCTACACCCATCGAACGCCCTACCAGGAGGCGAGAAACCAGTCCCCCTTCTTCCCTTCTCGTAGAAGGCCATGGCGATCCAGAGGCTTCAGAGGGAACTCTGGTTCCAGACACCCTTACGGTAAGCTTTTATCTACCTTTTTCCCAATATTTGTGTAGGGGCAGACTCTGTCATTTTTTCCACACTTTGGCAGCCTCAGATGTTTGGGTTCTGACCACCGTTCAGGGCTTCAACATAGAATTGGTCAACACTCTGTGTCACATTCCTCCTCTTCACCCTATCTCGCTCTCTGTGAACTACCACGTCTTGATAGACGTGGAATTGTCGGCCCTTCACAAAAAAGGGACGATAGAACAAGCCCCCACATCCCCTGCATGGGTACTCAGCAACATCTTCCTGGTGGAAAAGAACGGCGGTCAGATGTCAATCTCCATCCCCTCAACTCCTTGGTGCACTACCGCCATTTCAAGATGGAGGGCATCCATCTCCTGCAAGACTTACTCCACGGTGACTGGATGACGAACTTGGATCTGAAGAACGCATACTTGACGGTCCCAGTGGCCGAGGGCCGAGACGTGCAAGGACTTATTGCGCTTCCTCTGGAAAGGCGACACCTGGAGCTTTACATGCCTTCCCTTTGGCCTCCCGTCGGCTCATTGGTGCTTCACAAAATTGATGCGCGCAGCCATGGCTTGGTTGCGCAGTCGAGGAGTTCAGCTGATTGTCTACTTGGACGACATCGTAATCATGGCATAGAATCGTTCGGTCCTCCAGAGGCATCTGCAATGGACGATGGACCTCTCTCACCTGGGTTTCCTCCTCAACTGGGAGAAATCTTGCCTGTCTAATTCGCAACGCATGGAGTTCCTCGGCTTTACCATAGACTCTGAAACGGAATCACTCAGCCTTCCTCCGTCCAAGATAAGGACCATCCGCAAACAATTACGTCAAGCTCTAGCGTGCCCCCAGTTACCACTACTCCATCTGGCACGGATCATTGGACTACTGGCATCTTCAATCCAGGCGGTGTTCCCAGACGTTCTCCATTACCGTGCCCTCCAATGCCTGAAGATTGCACACCTCCGCAATGGGGCATGCTATGCAGACATGAACTCCCTGGACACGGAGACTCGAGACAAGTTGACCTGGTGGATCCACAACCACAAGTTTGTAATGGAAAGACCATCTTCGGTTCCAAACTGGAGTTCACAGTGGATTTGGATGCAAGTCTCCACGGTTGGGGTGCCCACAATGACATTTACACCTCCAGATGCACTAAAACAGCTATTTGGTCGGTTTTGTATCCAAATTTTCCAGCTACTCTGGAATTGTATCCAGCGGCTTGTTTGCTGGAATATGAACTACGGACAAGTGCCCATCTTTCGGTTCCATCCCCTTAGCTTTTCCTCTCAGTTCGTCAACCTTTTTCCCCTGTGTCCAGTACTACCTTGGCTTGCTGGGTGAAATGGGTGGTGTGGATATGTCCATCTTTAGCACCCATTCCTCCCGGGGGGCATCAGCCACGTCTATGGTGGTTTCAGGGGCGTGTCTAGAAGACCTGATGAGGATGGCGGACTGGTACCTTGAGTCCACTTTTCGCAAATTTTATTTTCGACCAACCCCTAAAGTTTTTTCTTCTGTTATTGATCAGCTTTAAACTTGCAATATGAACCTCCGTGTCTTGACATAAAATTGCATGATGAAAAGTCATGATTTTATGAAAGACACAGAGACGAGTATTGTTCCACCCTTCTACGTTTATTTCTACGTTTTGATTCCCCCTCCCTGTTGATTTTCTCTCTCATGTAGGATTCCAGGCGTTGGTAGGTATTATATATAACCTACCTTATGTTTTATAAGGTGTTTTTTCTTGCTATGTGGGCACTGTGTTCTTCCATTTATCAATATGATGTGTCTTGGCATGCGCACTTTGGTTCAAGTACCGATTTAACTGTTGGGCTCCTGTTTTTTATGTTTTCACAGTTTGATTCTGTGCTGCTTGGGGGTCCTCACTGCTTCCCACAAGGATTGTTCTGTGATGGGATCCTCACTGTTGGCGATTCTGTTCTATGATGGATTGGTCCCAGTTCATTTATGGTTTAGAGTTGGAGTCCGGCTGGATTTCGGGATGGTTGTTCTGCTGTGGTTAGACTGATTCATCAGTTCCTGTTTAATGCTGTTATTGTGTCGCATCTCCAAAGAAAGAGGACATATGTTGGGAGGTGCTGACTATTATACTGGGACTTGGTATGGGAGTGGCATATCACTATGGTTACCATTTTTTCTTACTGTTTGTATTCTTTGCTGCTATTGGTGGACAGTAAAGAAAGGGTTAAGCAATACTCCCCTCCATGTCTTTCATAACATCATTACTTTTCGTCATGAAATAGCAAAATCATGTACAGTGGGACCTCGGTTTACAAACGCCTCGGTTAACATAATTTCGGTTTACAAATCAAAATCCATTGAAAATAATGCCTCGGTTTACAAAAAAAATTCGCAATACAAAGCATGTTTCCCCAGGATGCATTGCACCTGGGAGGTTTATAGCACCACCCCCTGCATGCTGGAGCCTGTGGGTAGCATGTGGTGTCGAGTGTGGAGGTGTTGGAGCAGCTTTTGCATCGAGTTTTGGAGCAATTCTGGAAATAGTTTTCAGTTGTTTTGGGACTTTTTGGTGCATTTCTCAAGCTGTGTTAAGGTAGGGAGCTGAGCTTTGTCGTTTGCATGCCTTTTACCATGTGTTCTGCATTGTGGGTTGGTTTGCATGCCAGCTAATTTTGACATTTTTATGACCTCCAGAACGGATTCATTGGTTTTCAATGCATTCCTATGGGAAACTGCATTTCGGTTTACAAATGTTTCACAATAAGAAACGTCCCAAAGAACGCATTACATTCGTAAACAGAAGTCCCACTGTAATTAGAGCCACTAATAATATAATTGATTGCCTATTGACTACCAGATGAGAACAAAATAATGATGGGCTCAGGCTGCAGTCTGGCTCCATTGGTCTGGTGTAGAACAGGCTCTCTGGAGGCTGTTTGTATCAGTGCTCACAAAAATCAACAAACTGGAAGCAACTCCATTTTTGGGGGCCCCTTACAAAGCTCAAGGTCTGAGCCCCCAGGGCTTGACCGTGAGTATGCCACAAGGTCCGCCCATAAGTCAACCTACATGGCCCACACATGAGATTGCTCACAGGGAGTGAAGTGTATGTGTGTAGGGGATATGTGTTATGTGTTATGTGTTATTGTAGAAGATGTAGTGTGTGTGTGTGTGTGTGTTCTTATGGAATGTAGTGTATAGGAATACCAGTTTGTGTACAGGATGTAGTGTGTACATAGGGGATTCAGTGTGTTTGGGATAGAAAGCATTGTGTGTGTATGTGTGTGTGCCTGTAAGGGATGCATTGTATGAATCTGTTTTTGTATGTGTAAGGGATGCAAGGTGTATTTCTGTGTATGTAAGGGATGCAGTGTGTCTCTGTAAGGGGTACATTGAGTATGTGTAAGATGCATTGTGTTTCTGTTTGTGTAAGAAGACCTGATGTGAGGCATGCATTGTGTAATTTTGTATGCAAGGGATGCATTGTGTTTGCAAGGGCTGTATTGCGGGCGTGTGTGTGTGTGTGTGTGAGGGATGCATTATGTGTAAGGGAAGCATGTGTGTTTCTGTGTGTGTATAGTATTCACTGTATGTTTTGGTGTGTGAGTAGGGAAGCATTGTAGGTTTCTGTGTATGTGTAAGGATGTACTGTGTATGTGTGTAGTGTGAAAGAGGGTTTGTGAGGTAGGTTAGGGCTGAGAGGGGAGCAGCTCTTTATTTTTATTATATTTTCCTTTATGCTGCAAGCAGAAGGCATAGTCAGAAATATTGCGGATGAGCGAGATCTCTCAGCCGTGGTATTTCAATGGCTTTAAAGGGCAATTGAGTGCCACGCATAGCTTATAGTGATGTTGCGAACATGAAATTTTCGGTTCGCGAACGGTGAACGCGAACTTCCGCAAATGTTCGCGAACCGGGCGAACCGCCATAGACTTCAATGGGCAGGCAACTTTTAAAACCCACAGGGACTCTTTCTGGCCACAATAGTGATGGAAAAGTTGTTTCAAGGGGACTAACACCTGGACTGTGGCATGCCGGAGGGGGATCCATGGCAAAACTCCCATGGAAAATTACACAGTTGATGCAGAGTCTGGTTTTAATCCATAAAGGGCATAAATCACCTAACATTCCTAAATCACAATGGATATGGATTGACACCTGACATATGACATATTGACACCTTGACATATGGATTGACACCTGTCCTCAGGGACCCTGATACACACTGACACAGAGCAGAATAGGGACTGTTCCCCCTACATAGGGTCACTTGGCAGATATGGATTGACACCTGTCCTCAGGGTCACCTCTCCTCAGGGACCCTGATACACACTGACACAGAGCAGAATAGGGACTGTTCCCCCTACATAGGGTCACTTGGCAGATATGTATTGACACCTGTCCTCAGAGACCCTGATACACACTGACACAAAGCAGAATAGGGACTGTTCCCCCTACATAGGGTCACTTGGCAGATATGGATTAACACCTGCCCTCAGGGACCCTGATACACACTGACACAGAGCAGAATAGTGTATGTTCCTCCTACATAGGGTCACTTGGCAGATATGGATTGACACCTGTCCTCAGAGACCCTATTACACACTGACACAGAGCAGAAAAGGGAATATTCACTAAATGCCAAACATTGTTATACAGGGGAATATTCAGTAAAGAAGGATAAGGGGGGGGGGGGCTACTGTCCTCCCCCCCGGCCCCCACCCCTCCGCGGTGGGTGGGGCCATAAATCACAATGGGGGACCTACTGTCCTCCTGCCCTCCCCCACCCGTGAGCGGTGGGTGGGGGCCATAAATCACAATGGGGGACCTACTGTCCTCCCGCCCGCCCCCACCCATGAGCGGTGGGTGGGAACCATAAAAATAATGAGGGGGGGACCTACTGTATGATGTTGCATCGATCAGGTAGTGTAAGGGTTACGCCCGCTTCACAGTGATAGACCAAACTCCCCGTTTAACGCACCGCAAGCAACCGCAAACAGTCCATTTGCACAACTGCAAACTCCCCATTTGCACAAGGTTGTATACCAAGCTAGCCATGTCCTGTTCCTTGTCCTCACTGATGTCATTGAAGGTCTCTTCCTCCACCCAGCCACGTACAACACCAAGGGTCCCCGAAAGGTGACAACAAGTCCCCTGGGACGCCTGCTGTGTTTGGTCTTTCACCTCCTCAAAGCCACCTTCCTCATCTGACTCCTCTTCTTCAGACTCCTCTCTCTGCGTTGTCTCTCTCTGCGTTATTATAAGGTGTGGTAAGTAGTACTATTCTTATCAGTTTAATCTCTGTTACGAGTAGAGGACTATTTCCTTGTTTCGCCAATCCCCTTCAAAGATGGAAAAAGCGGTATGAGTGGAAGAAGCGAGAAAATGTGGTCAGGTGGTGGTGCCAGCCCCACCGAGGGCTTGTACCCAGGTATGCTAATAAACTGAAAAAAGAAAAAAATCTCCCAAGAAGGAGATCTAAAACTGGCATAGGAAAAGGTTAGACAACTATAATAAAGTGATACCTGCAAATCCTAGTGAGCATAGGTGTATAATAGAGGGAGAAAGGGAAAGCAGAGAGAGTAATGCTTACTAATACCGTGGTTAGTACCCTTTGTTAAAGTAAATTGAGTAATGGACAAAAGTCTTTATTGTATCATTTATAAATAACAAAGGGATACTATACTCATTCCCCTATAGTGGCTAATTGTGTAATAATGGTAATACTATTACCTATTATATAATATTGCCAGGGGCAAGGAAATTCCCTCTAAATAGATTGGTATAGGCAGAGAGTATGGAGACCGGAGTGATGCTGTCATAAAAAGTGTCAATAAGGTGATATAAAGTTAAATGTATCACAGACACACAGCCACCATTTCTCTTAGCAGTTTCCAGAAATGCTGGATAGGTAGAAGGGCTATAAAGACTCAGAGAGGTCTAAGAAGAATCCTCTAAACTAGCCCTAATCTCCTTAAACACCTTCAAGGGTGTTCTAAGCTAAAGCTCAATCTAAACGTTTAGATGACTGCCTGATTTCCCATCACAGATGCTGGCTAGGAATAACACTGTGCAAGACAAAGAGTGGGTCTAAGTGCCCATAGTGAATTAAAGTGTCCCTAGTGAAGTGAAAAAGAGAATAACGAGCTGGCGCCCAAGAGAATAACGAGCTGGCGCCCTATCAGGGGACGTGTATATGGCATCGATTTTAGGAACCGGGAGATGGAAAAAGATGCTTGGTCGGTACTCCTACTTTAAATTTGGGGCCCTGCGCGTGCAATCTAATGTGCCACCAGATAGGAGTGGTGTGTTAAGTAGTACTATTCCTATCAGTTTAATCCCTGTTATGTGCCTTTTTTTTTGTTTGGTTTTTGAAGCCACAGTGCAGCATCAGAGGCCCGAAAAATTAGGCGTGTACACATGCCTGAAAAATTAGGTATTGTTGCAGCCGCTGCTGTAGCAGCGGCCATAAAAATTGATGTTTGTTTCCCAGGCAGAAAGTGCCCTAAAACATTGCAGATTGAACCCTAGTTGGTGGCGGATAAGTCACGCAAGTCAACCGGCATTCAGAGCTAAAATACAGCAGCGTGTGGACCATTTTTAGCCCAAGGCAGCTCATCTCATCAGGCCTTTTTTAGTTGAATGTATTGCCCACTGTCAGTCCCTTTGGGATCCATCCCTCATTCATCTTAATAAAGGTGAGGTAATCTAGACTTTTTTGACCTAGGCGACTTCTCTTCTCAGTGACAATACCTCCTGCTGCAGTGAAGGTCCTTTCTGAAAGGAAGGTCCTTTCTGACAGGACACTTGAAGCGGGGCAGGCCAGAAGTTCTATCGCAAATTAGGATAGCTCAGGACACAGGTCAAGCCT
The DNA here is from genome assembly GCF_036172605.1 of Pelobates fuscus. Classification (NCBI taxonomy): domain Eukaryota; kingdom Metazoa; phylum Chordata; class Amphibia; order Anura; family Pelobatidae; genus Pelobates; species Pelobates fuscus. The sequence continues at coordinate 186,143,073 of NC_086318.1, forward strand.
GCACACCCAGTAGTGAAGGGGTTCATCGCTCCTCAGAGTGTCGATATCTGCAGTTAAGGTGAGGTAGTCTGCTACCTGTCGGTCGAGTCGTTCTCTGAGGGTGGATCCTGAAGGGCTGTGGCGATGTGTAGGACTTAAAAAGCTCTGCATGTCCTCCATCAACAACACGTCTGTAAAGCGTCCTGTCCTTGCCGGTGTGGTCATGGGAGGAGAAGGATTACTTTCACCTCTTCCCCTGTTAGATTCCCGTTGTGCTGTGACATCACCCTTTTACGCTGTGTAAAGCATACTTTTTAATTTATTTTGCAAATGCTGCATCCTTTCCGACTTGTTGTAATTTGGTAACATTTCAGCCACTTTCTGCTTATACCGGGGGTCTAGTAGCGTGGACACCCAGTACAGGTCGTTCTCCTTCAGCCTTTTTATACGAGGGTCCCTCAACAGGCACGACAGCATGAAAGACCCCATTTGCACAAGGTTGGATGCCGAGCTACTCATTTCCCGTTCCTCCTCCTCAGTGATCTCAATGAAGGTATGTTCTTCCACCCAGCCACGTACAACACCACGGGTACCAGATAGGTGACAACAAGCACCCTGGGATGCCTGTTGTGGTTGGTCTTCCTCCTCCTCCTCAAAGCCACATTCCTCCTCTGACTCCTCTTCCTCACAATCCTCTCCAGCGTTGCCGCAGGTCCAGCAAGCAAAGCTGATAATACTGTTTCTGGTGGTGATGGTGACCACAACTCTTCCTCTTCCTCTTCATGCTCATCTACGGCCTGATCCAGCACTCTTTGCAGGGCACGCTCCAGGAAGAAAACAAATGGTATGATGTTGCTGATGGTGCCTTCGGTGCGACTGACTAGGTTTGTCACCTCCTCAAAAGGACGCATGAGCCTACAGGCATTGCGCATGAGCGTCCAGTAACGTGGCAAAAAATTCCCAGCTCCCCAGAGGCTGTCCTAGCACTCCGGTCATACAAATATTCATTAACGGCTTTTTCTTGTTGGAGCAGGCGGTCGAACATTAGGAGTGTTGAATTCCAACGTGCCGGCTGTCGCAAATCAAGCGCCACACTGGCATGTTGTTTCGTCGCTGGATATCTGCAAAGTGCGCCATGGCCGTGTAGGAACGCCTGAAATGACCACACACCTTCCTGGCCTGCTTTAGGACATCCTGTAAGCCTGTGTACTTATGCACAAAGCGTTGTACGATCAGATTACACACATGTGCCATGCACGGCACATGTGTCAACTTTCCCAACTTCAATGCCGCCAACAAATTTGTTCCGTTGTAACAAACCACTTTGCCGATCTCCAGTTGCTGCGGAGTCAGCCACTTTTCCACCTGTGCGTTCAGGGTGGACAGGAGTGCTTGTCCGGTGTGACTCTCTGCTTTCAAGCAAGTCAAACCCAAGACGGCGTGACACTGCAGTATCCGGGATGTAGAATAGTACCTGGGGAGCTGGGGGGTTGCCGTTGATGTGGAGCAAGACGCAGCAGCAGAAGAGGACTCAGCCAAGGAGGTTATGGAAGAGGATGGAGTAGGAGGAGTAGAGGAGGTGGCAGCAGGCCTGCCTGCAAGTCGTGGCGGTGTCACCAACTCCTCTGCAGAGCCACGCATTCCATGCTTGGCAGCCGTCAGCAGGTTTACCCAATGCGCAGCTTTGCAGACCAGGTATCAGTGGTCAGATGGACCCTTGCCCCAACACTGTGTGCCAGACATGCCATTACTTCCTTTTGCACAATCGAGTACAGGTTGGGGATTGCCTTTTGTGAAAAGAAATTTCGTCCGGGTACCTTCCACTGCGGTGTCCCAATAGCTACAAATTTTTTGAATGCCTCAGACTCCACCAGCTTGTATGGTAAAAGCTTGCGGGCTAATAGTTCAGACAAGCCAGCTGTCAGACGCCAGGCAAGGGGGTGACTTTCTGACATTGGCTTCTTACGCTCAAACATGTCCTTGACAGACACCTGACTGTGGGCAGATGAGCGGGAACTGCTCAAGGCGAGAGACGGAGTGGCGGATGGTTGAGAGGGGGCAAGGAGGACAGCAGTGGTTGATGTGGCTGAAGATGCTGGACCAGGAGGAGGATGGCGGCTTTGAGTTTGTGTGCTGCTTGTACTCATGTGTTGATCCCATAGGCGTTTGTGATGTGTGATCATGTGCCTACGCAAAGCAGTTGTATCTAGGTGGGTGTTGGACTTCCCACAACTCCGTTTCTTTTGGCACAGGTTGCAAATGGCATCGCTGTTGTCAGAGGCAGACACACAAAAAAAATTCCACACTGCTGAGCTCTACAATGACGGCATTCTGGTGGTGGACACAGCATGCGTTGATTAGCGTGCTGTCGGGCTGACCCCGGGTGCCGATGCATGCTGTCTGACTGTGCCACTAGCTCCTTGCGACGACCTCCCCCTGCTTCCAACTCGTCTCCTCCTCCTCTCTGTCTCCACATCTGAACTTTCGCACTGTTCTTCTTCTTGCCGAGCGGGCACCCACGTGACTTCCATGGACGCATCGTCATCATCAACCGCTTCACTTGTGTCTGACAGCTCAGCAAAGGAAGCAGCAGCGGGTACAACATCATCATCATCACACCGTACGTCCATGTGTGTAATGATGCCTGAATGAGACATATCCCGTTTATCTACATCCTCTGGCAATAATGGTTGTGCATCACTCATTTCTTCAAACGGATGTGTAAATAACTCCTCTGACAGATAAAGTGAAGCGGCTGTGGTGCTAGGGGTGGTGGCGGCAGGCGGGTGAGTGGTATCTTGAGAGGTGCCTGAAGCTAAACTGGAGGAGGATGGTGCGTCAAGGTTCCGAACGGAAGCTGTGGAAGATTGGGTGTCCTGTGTTATCCAGTCAACAATGTCCTCAGAACTTTTCAAGTTCAGGGTACGTGGCCTCTGAAAACTGGGCATTATTCTAGGGCAAAAGGGAATCACAGCACCACGACCATGACGGCCCCTGCGGGGTGGCCTGCCTCTGCCTGTCATTTTTTTTGGGATTAGTGGTACTATGCCTGCAAGCTACTGTGAGACCAGATATGAGTGGCACTGTGCAGTGGCAGAGGTTGGCAGAGTACATGCTGTAGGCCTGACACACCCGCTTGAAGACAACTAACTGCTATTCAATCTATAACAGTGAAAAAAAAATTGTTTTTAAATGCACGCTATTGTGACACCAGATATGAGTGGCAATGTGCACTGGCAGAGGTTGGCAGAGTACACGCTGTAGGCCTGACACACCCGCTTGAAGACAACTAACTGCTATTCAATCTATAACAGTAAAAAAAGTTTTGGGTTTTTTAAATGCACGCTATTGTGACACCAGATATGAGTGGCACTGTGCACTGGCAGAGTTTGGCAGAGTAGACACTGTAGGCCTGACTCACCCGCTTGAAGACAACTAACTGCTATTCAATCTATAACAGTGAAAAAAAAATTTGGTTTTTAAATGCACGCTATTGTGACACCAGATATGAGTGGCAATGTGCACTGGCAGAGGTTGGCAGAGTACACGCTGTAGGCCTGACAAACCTGCTTGAAGACAACTAACTGCTATTCAATCTATAACAGTGAAAAAAGTTTTTGGGTTTTTAAATGCACGCTATTGTTGACACCAGATATGAGTGGCACTGTGCACTGGCAGAGGTTGGCAGAGTAGACGCTGTAGGCCTGACACACCCGCTTGAAGACAGCTAACTGCTATTCAATCTATAACAGTGAAAAAACAATTTGTTTTTAAATGCACGCTATTGTGACATCAGATATGAGTGGCAATGTGCACTGGCAGTGGTTGGCAGAGTAGACGATGTAGGCCTGACACACCCGCTTGAAGACAACTAACTGCTATTCCATCTATAACAGTGAAAAAAGTTTTGGGTTTTTTAAATGCACGCTATTGTGAGACCAGATATGAATGGCACTGTGCAGTGGCAGAGGTTGGCAGAGTACACGCTGTAGGCCTGACACCCGCTTGAAGACAACTAACTGCTATTCAATCTATAACAGTGAAAAAAGTTTTTGGGTTTTTAAATGCACGCTATTGTGACACCAGATATGAGTGGCACTTTGCACTGGCAGAGGTTGGCAGAGTACATGCTGTAGGCTTGACACACACTTATGAAGGATACTGACTGCTATTATATTACAGTCAAAAACGTGTTTTTTTGTTTTTAAATGCATGCTATTGTGACACCGGATATGAGTGGCATTGTGCACTGGCAGACGTTGGCAGAGTACACACTGTAGGCCTGACACACCAGCTTGAAGACAACTAACTGCTATTCAATCTATAACAGTGAAAAAAGTTTTTTGTTTTTAAATGCACCCTATTGTGACACCAGATATGAGTGGCACTGTGCACTGGCAGAGGTCTGCAGAGTACACGCTGTAGGCCTGACACACACTTATGAAGGACACTGACTGCTATTATATTACAGTCAAAAACTTTTTTGTTTTTAAATACACGCTATTGTGACACCAGATATGAGTGGCACTGTGCACTGGTAGAGGTTGGCAGGGTGCACGCTGTAGGCCTGACACACACTTATGAAGGACACTGACTGCTATTATATTACAGTCAAAAACTTTTTTGTTTTTAAATGCAAGCTATTGTGACACCAGATATGAGTGGCACTGTGCACTGCCAGAGTAGACGCTGTAGGCCTGACACACACGCTTGAAGACAACTAACTGCTATTCAATCTAACAGTGAAAAAACATTTTTTTGTTTTTAAATGCATGCTGTTGTGACACCAGATATTAGTGGCACTGTGCACTGGCAGAGGTTGGCAGAGTACACGCTGTAGGCCTGACACACAGACGCTTGCAGACAACTAACTGCTATTCAATCTATTACAGTGAAAAAAAATTTTGTTTTTAAATGCAAGCTATTTTGACACCAGATATGAGTGGTGGCACTGGGCAAGTGGGCACAGTATCCACTGTGAGCCTGACACAGAAGCTGGCAGGCAGGCAACTGCAATTAGATTAAACAGGAAAAAAAAAGCAGACAGATGTTCTAGCCCTAAAAAGGGCTTTTTGGGGTGCTGTCCTTACTGCAGAGATCAGATGAGTCCTTCAGGACAGTAGAGGACACTGAATACACTAGCCTAGCTATCCATTTCCCTATCAAATGAGCAGCAGCTACACTTTCCCTCCTCTATCTAAGAATGCAGCTTCAGAATGAATCTAAAATGGATGCTGTACAGGAGGTGGGAGGGTCTGGAAGGGAGGGTCTGCTGCTGATTGTCTGGAATTTGTCTGCTGACTGTGAGGCACAGGGTCAAAGTTTACTCAATGATGACGAATAGGGGGCGGATCGAACCGCGCATATGTTCGCCCGCCGAGGCGAACGCGAACACGCTATGTTCGCCAGGAACTATTCGCCAGCGAACCATTCGGTACGTCACTAATAGCTTATCTGTCTTTTGAAAGATAACTAGGGTTCTTTGGTACCATCAGGGATTTAGTCCCTGCTGGCATCTTTGCTGCATGGTGGTATATGCCATCAAGGGGCATGAAAAACCTGCACTGCATGATGTCATAGACCATCAAGTGGTGATTAAGGGGTTAATCTAAGTGAATTGTGTTTTTGGTGCACTGCCACATTGGAAAATAGTAAACATAATCTTAAAATCCACAGACATATATTTAAACAAATAGAGGTCATAGGGGTGTATATAAAATACCCCTCTCTGTCTCATTAGAGATAGCTTTGCCAGAAGCTCAAGGAAGCAAGGTGAAAGGTCAGACCCACCTAGGGGGGTCTCCATTTACGTTGGGAGGCAGGCATTCCTTCCAATGGCCAATGGAGTAACTAAATGACCTCCATTTGTTTAAATATACATAGGGATTCAGGAGAGAGCACAGGTAACTTTTTCTTTGTTTTTTACTGTATGTATGGTGGCTGATGTGTACTGTAGTCGTTGCTGCCACCCAGGAGTGATGGGAGTGAGCACAGGTCTTATCTTTTTGTATTTGTGTTCACAGATATATATGACAAAACAAATTATTGGGGACGTAAATTATTCTGGCCTGAGTGTGCTTGTCTAAGTGCTTATGCATGCAAATGTATATGTGTGTGTTTGAGTAAGCCTATTTTGTATGATGAAAAATATTAATAATTGAAAAAAAAGCTACTCACCATTTTTTATTTTCAGACTGGGCTTTCAAGTCCCTCCTGGTCCTGTTCCACTGCTTCTTCTTCCTTGAGTGTTGCCTGATGAACTTTCAAATCACTCTCTTACATGACAGTGAGATGAGAGTCTCAGGGGGTGGTAACAGCTCCCAGTGTCACTGTGGTGGCCATTTTAACTTTTGGCACTGGGCACACAGACACCAGACAGACTTGGGGGTATATTCCTGGACACTGGAGGTTGCCTCTGCAGATGATCCTGATCTGGAACTCCTGACAATAATGTGCTGTTCTCTCTGTCTCTCTCATGCTCTCTTGTGGCTCCCATAATTCCCAGCTACTCTATGATGTTGCTGTGATTGGAAAAATAGGAACTGTGAGGGAACTTGAGATATAGAGAGAACAGCACATTACTGTTCTCCCTCAGTATTTCAGAGCTGGCCTACCTGACAGCTGCACTGCTGTCATTACAACTAAGTGTCTTGCTAGACAGGCAAGGTGACCAACGACCCCGCGGCACCACCACTATCACACTTGTTGCAGCCATTGGCCACAATGGAACTGTTGAACCCGGCCACGGCCAGCCCCCTCTGAGTGAGCTGCACTCACTCTTCATGCGGAATAATGTAAATTAAACTGGCCACTGCGGCTCCCTCTCTGCTTCTGCTAATTCCCTCACACTCGAAGGGAAGCTGTCAGAGTGATGTGCGGTATGCCGGTGGGCCAGTCTGGCCCTGACATCGACCTTGCACTTTAGAGATACAGAATCTGCTTGGAAAACCTAGCAGCCCAAATTTGGCATAATCTCAATTTTATTTAAACCAAATGTTCTAATATCTAGTGTTATACACAAACAAATGCACATTGGTACACACAGTCATAGGGTGATTCACTAAAGTGAGATCTCTAAGTGAATTTCAAACTTAAGGACAAAGTAGCTGGAAACATTATCCAATCCACTATGATATGTTCATTGTACTATTTAGAAACCAAAATATGTATATATTTCTACCTAATGAAACTAATGCCTTTAAATGCAAATTGCATGTCATATGTGCGAAATATGTGTGAAAAGTGCATGTCTGATAAATCATAAATCACAAACAGTATATTGTTTCTAAGCAATACACAGATGTCTCGCTACATTACATAGGTGTCATATGTAGGCATGTAAAATGTATTCAAAAAACAGAAATTAATGGGGGCGGAGCCGACAGCTGAACCGACTGGTCGCATGCACTGAGAGCTCTGTGAGCCTTCGCATTAAACTACGGATAAAACCTTGTAAATCAACCCCCAACTGGAAAAACTGAACTGACCCTACCTGGCAAACGAGATAGAAATGGGTAGGAAAAGCAAAAAACAAAAACCAGACCCACCACGACCTGGCACAAGCATTGGGGACCTATGGCGGCGAGCACATGGCGCCCTGGAGCCTGAAATGGCCGCTTACTTGGACGACTTCGACTCCGAGGATCAACTCTCGGACCCCAAGGACTCTGTCCTACCCACAGCCCAGGCTCCAACGCCACCCACACCGCAACCGGACTCGGCCCCGGTCACGAAAGCGGTCATGCAGGAACTGCTGGCGGACCTGCGCCGGAACATCAAGGCTGACGTGGCGGACATGCGAAAGGACATCCAGGGCCTGGCAAGCCGCACTGAAACCCTGGAACAAGACTCTCGCAGCCACACACGGCAGTTATCCACTGTACAACAACAACTAAAATCACTGCAACAGCAGCACCAACTTATGGAGTACAAAATGGCGGCACTGGAGGACTCACGGCGCGCTCCGAATATTAAAGTAAGGGGCATAGCGGAAGCGGTCCCACATACCGAACTGCCTCACTTCATGAGGTGCCTGGTGAGCACAATAATCCCACCGAAGCAGGCCAAGGGAGGGTGCCTGGATGGCATGTTTAGGATCCCCAAGCCGACGACGGCCCCAGCGGATGCACCACGGGACCTAATAGTTAAATTTCAGAAAATACAAGATAAAGAAGCTGTGATGACAGCCATCAGAGGCAGCACACTGTACGCCTTTGAGGGCATGGCCCTTACGTTTTATGCAGACCTATCTAGAGGAACTATGGCAAGGTGCACAGCCCTGAGGCCATTCACCACCCTGCTCCGCGCGCACAACATCAAATATCAATGGCGCTCATCATACAAGCTCCACGTAACCCACGGAGGCACTACGTACTCAATAGCAGACCTGCAGGAGGCGAGGGGACACCTCTCAGCCTTAGGCCTACCGCAAGACTCTTTGCAGCAATCCCGCTTACCCTCTAAGCCCCATGTGTGGAATCCGGCTACCTCCGAGACATTTGTCCCAAGAGGGCCCACCCACGCCTCTCAGAATGTGGCCCCGGCCTGAGCACCTTCTATGGTCCCGCAGGGCCAGGCCACCCACGCCTACCGCTGCCTTGGTGCCGTTCAAAAATGACTATGTGTTATGGTTAACATTTTCACTTTCTTCATGTTTGTTTTCTTTTCATTATGATGGCATCTGCATTAATACAGCTTACAAGCACCAGATGCGACGCCTTCGTAGCTGAACAGTTGTGGTAAAGTTGTCGGTTTATCTACGTTCCCACCTCCCTCAAAATGCCCTCACACCCTACTAGGGATACCTCAGCTATTTGACCTATTTGACACCAAGCCACACACACTTCCCACGCAACTACTCATGCATACGAAGTCTGGGCAGCACAGCCTCCTATCCCACCCATACTCAGGGACGACAGCCCTAACTGCCGTAACTCACCCCAATACCGGGGAATGTACCAGGCCACAAGGGGTAATAGTCATCCACACAGAGGGAGGCTATACCCAGGATTGCGTTACACATGACCGGGAGAAATCACCCCTCCCTGCCTAATCGCAAGCTATGATCAGCACCCCTTGCGATCGCCCCCCTCACACGCCGACCGCATCAGGTGACCCAAATTTTCCCACACTGGTGTCCTTTACTAAAACCACTCGGAGTATCATGCCCTCAAACCAAAACCTAAGGTATGCCCGCCTTGCACAAATGCGTACCCGACCAGAACACCCCCCTTTAATCCCTACTTTGTGAGGACAACGTTTAAACGAAGTTAAGCTTAGTAAGGGATAGACCAAAAGTAATTATTCACCCAATGCAACTATTCCTTCACTCATGTTAGTGATACCCTAAAACACATGGGTAGACTCTATTGCCAGCTTTAAACTGTTACGCTCAGTGTCCAATTTAATACCTTAAACAAATACCTACCACCGTTATTGACTTATATTATGTTACGAAAATATCTCTGCAAAGTTATTCTGTACTGTTTCATAGCCATACAAAAAATGTGCCTGACATACCAAGTACCTGTTAGCTAAACTGTTTTATTGCGCTAGGGGACTACCTTTGGGGTACCTCATAAGCGACTGTTGTAAACCTGTGCACTTCAAAAATAAAGAATTAAAAAGAAAAAAAAAAACAGAAATTAAGCATCTATTCTATTTAAGTATAAAAATATAAAAAGCTGATTTTGCCTGTAGCAGGCTAATTGTCTGTCTTTAGATGCAAATGGGAGTTTTTCTAAAAATGTTAACAACCATTGTGTTCAGCTTTGTCCTTTGACAATAGACAATTATGCAAACATTTATCTTGTTTATCATTCTTTCATTCAAACTGTTTAACAAATGCTCATTTATTTCTTATGTGATAAAACCCACCACTTGCTCACATATAAAGGATATCTTACAAAAATAAAAATTCTGTAATGTTAAAAAAAGATGAAAGATAATGCTCAAGTATTTTTAACCAAAAGCTAAATCCATATTATTCTGGAATCCTACAATAGAAACAGAAGTAATTTTGTTTGTTGCCATAAATTTTTACTCTAATATTGTCCTTTCAACAAACAGAAAATTACAACAGCTATTCTTGTAATTTGATAGTGATTACGCTACATATATTGCAAGATTATTGGTAAATAATAATTTATAAAATGATTGTCTATTGTTTTTCTACAGGTGAATAGCAGTACATTTATAACAAATGCAAATTAAATCCTTCACTACAAAAATCATGCATACATTTGCTTTGCCAAAAAACCTCCCTTACCTTCATTGATACTCCAGAAATGATTACCAGCTTGTAGAGCAATTTACTTAATTTAATATCTGCATATGCCCTGAAAATGACAGTGTCACCCTTCAAACAGTAAAGGAATGTTCAAACATCATGCCATTCCTACATTGAAGAATGAGAGAGGAATGAATGCTATCGCTCATATGCCTCTCAGAATTACATTAGCATTATATAGCTTGCTATAAAACTTTTTAAATACCTTTTATATTTAAAATATATGCTTTACTTGTACTTTCCATATGCTGGCATTATGTGCAAATGCAGATTTTGTTTTCAGATTTTATTTTTATATTCTATTACCATTTTAGTACGCAGTATTTTAGCTTTTTTATTTCTCTATTTTTGTCACACCTACTGTATGCTATTATTTCAGACAACTGCTGCTATATACTAAGAAAGTACATGATAGGCACAACACGTGTTAGCATCTTCTTATCTGGAATTTTTATCTCACTGTGACCATGCTGATATATATTTATATATATATTTATATATATTTTTTATTTTTTTTTCTATTTGATTGAGCAATCTGTTTGTTCCCGGTAAGATGCTAAACTTTTGTTTGGCTCTACGTACAGGTGAATAACCTGTGAAATGCCTTTCAGACTGCCATGGCAGTGTCTCAACCATAATATTTGAAGCCTTTCAGTTACGTTCCTTTGTACTGTATACTGTATACTGTATTTCTCATAGCTTTTAATTCCACCAAATGTTATATGAAGGAGAAAAAACAACAACATATTAAATTGTATATGTTTGCCTAACTATGGGAGAATTGAGAATAAATCTATGAAAAAAATTAAGATTATGTGCTACTTATGCACAATTTTTTTACGTCATTTTACCCCCTCCAGTTTATGTTTTTAAATTGGATGGAGGAAGATATGTTTTAAAATGTAGTAATATGTGAATATGTTAGGTCCATTTGATTTAAATACTGATTTTGAACTGTAATAAGGTATTAAGTAATAAGATAATAAGTTGTTTAAGTTAGGTTTCTATATACTGTAGTTTTCTCCATACTCTAGTTTTTATATATATATATATATATATTGTATTTTAAATTATTAATAAAACAAATTAAGAATAATAAAATTTAATAATATTCTTTTATGCATATGTTTTTAATATATTTTCTTTGTTTCTCTGAAAATACTTTTTGCTGAGGACATGCTATATTATAAACATAATCTGAGTTCCATAAAAGGTATTTTTTTATATATATTGTATTTTTAAAAGGACCTTTTATGGAACTCAATTTATCACAGATAACTTTTAAAACTCTCAACATTGCACTACCCATCATAGAATCCAATCCTGAAGTGATAAGTCGCAATGCAAACCAAGTGCATTGTGGGCTTAGTAGTCACAAATGAAAATCAGAAGTGACAAGACATTTCATTATTGTGTTATTATTATTGTTATTATTTATATAGCGCCAACAAATTCCGCAGGAACAGAGGGGTTGAGGGCTCTGCTCAATGAGCTTACATGCTAGAGGGAGTAGGGCAAAGTGACACAAAAGGCAAGGATAGTATTAGACTAATGACAGTTGCAAGAGAGGAATCAGTTGGGAGCTAGTTACAGTTTAATTGATTTGCTTTTTTGAAGAAGTAGGTTTTTAATGATTTTTTGAAGGAGTGGAGACTGGGGGAGCATCTAACAGAGGAGGGAAGTGAGTTCCACAGGAATGGTGCAGCCCTCGAGAAGTCTTGAAGGCGAGCATCAGAGGTTTTCTATTTTTCTCCATATATATCTATTTCATCTTGGAAAAGTTCTAAAGACCCTCCACTTATATCCATAGACGGGGATTATTCCATCCAGGCCTCCATAATAGAGGTGAGACAGCTCTAAAAAGTGTGAGTGTGCACTTTGTCCATTTGTACCCTTTCATTAATATTAACTGTACTGCACCATAATCTGTTTTTGCTCTGCACTTATAAATTCATGTACTAAAAAAAAAACGCCTGTATCATATGTATATACAATTTTGAGCGCTGACCACCTCTTGTTTTTATTTAGCACTTTGTGTCGTCTAATAGTCTCAAAGCCTCTTTTTTATAGTCCTCACTTTCCATGATGACTATCCCCCCACCCTTGTCTGACAGTTTTATTACAAGGGTGGTATCATCTCTCAATTCCTTTAGGGCTCTTCTTTCTCCAATGTCTAGATTGTGTTCATATTTATTGGGTGCTTTTATTTTCCTCTGGGCAAAATTTAGACCCTCCTTTAGTTCTGTGTGGATAAATGGTGAACCCTCGTTTGGATTTATTGTCCTCTCTAGAGGGTGCTTCATAAAAAACTTTTTCAGACAGTTTTCTTTAGAATTTTTTTTCAAGTCTAGTGTGTTTAATCTGTCTAGGCTTTTAGTTGGGGCAAATTGTAATCCCCTTTGTAACAGTTTTTCTTGTGATGTAGTTAATTTCATTTTAGTTAACTTAAAAATGCTGCTTGGATTTTAGTTTCTTCCCCTTCTGTCTTTTTTGTACATGTTTTCATCATCTACTTCTACTTCCTCTAAACTCCTCCTTCTTTTCCCTGGGGACCTCAAACCTGTTTGCAGCTCCTTACGTTTCCCTTTTGTATATGAACTCCAAAAATCCTGACTACCAGGTGATCTATCCAAATGAATATTTATCAGTTGAAGAGTGATACATTTCCCCTATCCTTGTGTGGGTTAATTTCTCTCAGAATTTTATAATTTTTATATGATCTAGTGGATCTTGTTGGTGGAGTTCTATTTTTGCCCTCCAATCTGAACCCTTTCATTCTTACTACTTTCTCCGGGGATTTATGATGTGTGTTGGGAACTAGTGATGTACCGAACTGACCGCCGGCGAACAGTTCCCGGCAAAATTAGCGTGTTCGCGTTCGCCGCGGCGGGTGGACACATGCGCAGTTCGATCCGCCCCCTATTCGTCATCATTGGGCAAACTTTGACCCTGTGCCTCTCGGTCAGCAGACACATTCCAGCCAATCAGCAGCACTCCGTGCCTTCCACACCCTCCAACCTCCCTCCCAGCATCCATTTTCGATTCATTCGGAAGATGCATGCTTAGTGAAAGGAGGGAAAGTTTAGCTGCTGCTGATTACATAGGGAAATTGATAGCTAGGCTAGGGTATTCAGTGTCCACTACAATCCTGAAGGACTCATCTGATCTCTGCTGTAAGGACAGCACCCCAAAAAGCCCTTTTTAGGGCTAGAACATCAGGCTGCTTTTTTTTTTTTTTCCTGTGTAATGTAATTGCAGGTGCCTGCCTGCCAGCTTCTGTGTGAGGTTCACATTGGATACTGTGCCTACTTGCCCAGTGCCACCACTCATATCTGTTTTAACAATAGGTTAAGCTTTACATTTAAAATAAATATTTTTTTTCACTGTAATAGAAAAGCAGTTGCCTGCCTGCCAGCTTCTGTGTGAGGTTCACATTGGATACTGTGCCCACTTGTCCAGTGCCACCACTCATATCTGTTTTAACAATTGGTTAAGCTCTAGATTTAAAATAAATATTTTTTTTTCACTGTAATAGAAGAGCAGTTGCCTGCCTGCCAGCTTCTGTGTGAGGTTCACATTGGATACTGTGCCCACTTGCCCAGTGCCACCACTCATATCTGTTTTAACAATTGGTTAAGCTTTAGATTTAAAATAAATATATTTTTTTTTCACTGTAATAGAAGAGCAGTTGCCTGCCTGCCAGCTTCTGTGTCAGGTTGGATGCCTTGCCCATTTGCACAGTCAGTGCCACCACTCATATCTGTTTTAACAATTGGTTAAGCTTTAGATTTTAAATAAATAATTTTTTTCACTGTAATAGAAGAGCAGTTGCATGCCTGCCAGCCAGCTTCTGTGTCAGGTTGGATGCCTTGCCCATTTGCACAGTCAGTGCCACCACTCATATCTGTTTTAACAATAGCTTAAGCTTTAGATTTTAAAGAAATCATTTTTTTTCACTGTAATAGAAGATCAGTTAGTTGTCTGCAAGCACCTGGTGTCAGGCCTACTTCAGCGTGTGCTCTGCAGACCTGTGCCAGCGTGCTTTGACAGTTGCCAATCATATCTGGTGTCTCTTTAGCGTGCTTTTACAAAGAAAAAAGGTTTCCAGTGTAAGCTAATAGCAGACAGTCAGTGTCCTTCAAGCGGCTCTGTCAGGCCTTCCTTCAGCGTGTGCCCTGCACAAACCTGCCAGCGTGCTTTGACAGTTGCCACTCATATCTTGTGTCTCTATAGGGTGCTTTTACAACCAAAATTTTGTTTCCACTGTAATAGAAGAGCAGTTGCCTGCCTGCCAGCTTCTGTGTGAGGTTCACATTGGATACTGTGCCTACTTGCCCAGTGCCACCACTCATATCTGTTTTAACAATTGGTTAAGCTTTACATTTAAAATAAATATTTTTTTTTCACTGTAATAGAAGATCAGTTAGTTGTCTGCAAGCGTCTGGGTGTCAGGCCTACTTCAGCGTGTGCTCTGCAGACCTGTGCCAGCGTGCTTTGACAGTTGCCACTCATATCTGGTGTCTCTATAGCGTGCTTTTACAACCAAAATTTTGTTTCCACTGTAATAGAAGAGCAGTTGCCTGCCTGCCAGCTTCTGTGTGAGGTTCACATTGGATACTGTGCCTACTTGCCCAGTGCCACCACTCATATCTGTTTTAACAATTGGTTAAGCTTTACATTTAAAATAAATATTTTTTTTTCACTGTAATAGAAGAGCAGTTGCCTGCCTGCCAGCTTCTGTGTCAGGTTGGATGCCTTGCCCATTTGCACAGTCAGTGCCACCACTCATATCTGTTTTAACAATAGCTTAAGCTTTAGATTTTAAAGAAATCATTTTTTTTCACTGTAATAGAAGATCAGTTAGTTGTCTGCAAGCATCTGGGTGTCAGGCCTACTTCAGCGTGTGCTCTGTAGACCTGTTCCAGCGTGCTTTGACAGTTGCCAATCATATTTGGTGTCTCTATAGCGTGCTTTTAAAACCAAAATTTGTTTTTCACTGTTATAGATTGAATAGCAGTTACTTGTCTTCAAGCGGGTGTCTCAGGCCTACAGTGTGTGCTCTGCAGAACTGTTCCAGTGCACATTGCCAATCATATCTGGTGTCTCTATAGCGTGCTTTTAAAACCAAAATTTGTTTTTCACTGTTATAGATTGAATAGCAGTTACTTGTCTTCAAGCGGGTGTCTCAGGCCTACAGTGTGTGCTCTGCAGAACTGTTCCAGTGCACATTGCCAATCATATCTGGTGTCTCTATAGCGTGCTTTTAAAACCAACATTTGTTTTTCACTGTTATAGATTGAATAGCAGTTACTTGTCTTCAAGCGGCTCTGTCAGTCCTTCCTTCAGCGTGTGCTCTGCAGAACTGTTCCAGTGCACATTGCCAATCATATCTGGTCTCACAGTAGCTTGCACGTATAGTACCACTAATCCCCAAAAAAATGACAGGCAGAGGCAGGCCACCCCGCAGGGGCCGTCGTGGTCGTGGTGCTGTGATTCCCTTTTGCCCTAGAATAATGCCCAGTTTTCAGAAGCCACGTACCCTGAACTTGAAAAGTTCTGAGGACTTAGTTGACTGGCTAACACAGGACACCCAATCTTGTACAGCCTCCGCTCGGAACCTTGACGCACCATCCTCCTCCAGCTTAGCTTCATGCACCTCTCAAGATAGCACTCACCGCCTGCCGCCACCACCAAAACTAGCACCACAGCCGCTTTACTTGGTATGTCAGAGGAGTTATTCACACACCCGTTTGAAGAAATGAGTGATGCGCAACCATTATTGCTAGAGGATGTAGATAACAGGGATATGTCTCAGGCAGGCAGCATTAAACACATGGAGGTACGGTGTGATGATGATGATGTTGTACCCGCTGCTGCTTCCTTTTCTGAGTTGTCAGATACAAGCGAAGCGGTTGATGATGACGATGCGTCCATGGATGTCACGTGGGTGCCCGCTCGGCAAGAAGAAGAACAGGGCGAAAGTTCAGATGGGGAGACAGAGAGGAGGAGGAGACGAGTTGGAAGCAGGGGGGGGTCGTCGCAAGGAGCTAGTGGCACAGTCAGACAGCATGCATCGGCACCCGGGGTCAGCCCGACAGCACGCCAATCAACGCATGCTGTGTCCACCACCAGAATGCCGTCATTGCAGAGCTCAGCAGTGTGGCATTTTATTTGTGTGTCTGCCTCTGACAACAGCGATGCCATTTGCAACCTGTGCCAAAGGAAACTGAGTCGTGGGAGGTCCAACACCCACCTAGGTACAACTGCTTTGCGTAGGCACATGATCTCACATCACAAACGCCTATGGGATCAGCACATGAGTACAAGCAGCACGCCTACTCTAAGCTGCCATCCTCCTCCTGGTCCAGCATCTTCAGCCACGTCAACCACTGCTGTCCTTCTTGCCCCCTCTCAACCATCCGCCACTCCGTCTCCCGCCTTGAGCAGTTCCCGCTCATCTGCCCACAGTCATGTGTCTGTGAAGGACATGTTTGAGCGTAAGAAGCCAATGTCACCAAGTCACCCCCTTGCCCAGCGTCTGACAGCTGGCTTGTCCGAACTATTAGCCCGCCAGCTTTTACCATACAATCTGGTTGAGTCTGAGGCATTCAAAAAATTTGTAGCTATTGGGACACCGCAGTGGAAGGTACCCGGACGGAATTTCTTTTCACAAAAGGCAATCCCCAACTTGTACTCGATTGTGCAAAAGGAAGTCATGGCATGTCTGGCACACAGTGTTGGGGCAAGGGTCCATCTGACCACTGATACCTGGTCTGCAAAGCATGGTCAAGGCAGGTATATCACCTACACTGCGCATTGGGTAAACCTGCTGATGGCTGACAAGCAAGGAATGCGTGGCATTGCAGAGGAGTTGGTGACACCGCCACGAATTGCAGGCAGTCCTCCTCCTTCTCCTCCTACTCCTCCTACTCCATCCTCTTCCATAACCTCCTCGGCTGAGTCCTCTTGTGCCGCTGCTTCTTGCTCCACATCAACGGCACCCCCCCAGCTCCCCAGGTACTATTCCACATCCCGGATACGGCAGTGTCACGCCGTCTTGGGTTTGACTTGCTTGAAAGCAGAGAGTCACACCGGACAAGCACTCCTGTCCGCCCTGAACGCACAGGTGGAAAAGTGGCTGACTCCGCAGCAACTGGATATCGGCAAAGTGGTGTGTGACAACGGAAAAAATTTTAAAGCGGCATTGAAGTTGGGCAAGTTGACACATGTGCCGTGCATGGCACATGTGTGTAATCTGATCGTACAACGCTTTGTGCATAAGTACACAGGCTTACAGGACGTCCTGAAGCAGGCCAGGAAGGTGTGTGGCCATTTCAGGCGTTCCTACACGGCCATGGCTCACTTTGCCGATATCCAGCGGCGAAACAACATGCCAGTGAGGCGCTTGATTTGCGACAGCCCTACACGTTGGAATTCAACACTCCTAATGTTCGACCGCCTGCTCCAACAAGAAAAAGCTGTTAATGAATATTTGTATGACCGGGGTGCTAGGACAGCCTCTGGGGAGCTGGGAATTTTTTTGCCACGTTACTGGACGCTCATGCGCAATGCCTGTAGGCTCATGCGTCCTTTTGAGGAGGTGACAAACCTAGTCAGTCGCAGTTGTGTGTGTGCGTGTGTATGGCTGTCTGCCTGTGTGTGTGTGTGTGTGTGTGACAGGGTGAAGATTTCTTGCACATGGGTGTGACAGGGTGAAGATTTCTTGCACAGGGCGCCCAAAGGCCTAAGGCTGGCCCTGCGCATGGGTCAGTGGCTCTGCACCAGACTTCCCTCCAATTGATCAAAGTTAAAGGATTTCAAGTGGACTGATTACAATTACAGGGCCTCTAAAGAGTCCTGTATTGTTATTTGTCGTCACTACCTTCCCGCGTCGGGAGTGGGTTATTTGCGCCCCTGCTGCCTTCCTTGCATGTGGTAGTTGTTTGTCAGGGATTTGTCAATCCATATCTGCCAAGTGACCCTATGTAGGGGTAACAGTCCCTATTCTGCTCTGTGTCAGTGTGTATCATGGTCTCTGTGGACAGGGAACAGTCTCTATTCTGCTCTGTGTCAGTGTGTATCAGGGGTTTTGAGGACAGGTGTCAATCCATATCTGCCAAGTGACCCTATGTAGGGGGAACAGTCCCTATTCTGCTCTGTGTCAGTGTGTATCATGGTCTCTGTGGACGGTGAACAGTCTCTATTCTGCTCTGTGTCAGTGTGTATCATGGTCTCTGTGGACAGGGAACAGTCTCTATTCTGCTCTGTGTCAGTGTGTATCAGGGGCTTTGAGGACAGGTGTCAATCCATATCTGCCAAGTGACCCTATGTATATCTGCTGTCAGTACACAGGAAAAGTTTAAATATTTCTTGTTCTACGTTCTCTGCAACTCCACGCACCGACTCATCCAATACGTGAAGATCTGGGGTTTCTCTGACTCTCCTCAGTAGTGTATCAAACAGAGTCTGCACTGTGGTAACACGGACATCTTCAGGACATAACTCAACTATTTGCAGATAGGCAGTCTGCAGCTTCTCTTTTTCACCTGTTCTCTTCTTTCTCTTATGCGTATTCTTGTCTATATGCAGGTGGTCTCTTGCCTTTCTTTTAACCAATTCGTTCCTTCCATATGGTTTCAAAAGATCTCTGGCATCATTACTTTCAACGCAAATAACGTCATCATAGTTAGTCTCCTCATTATTCACCGGGAAGAGAGTGTTTGCACTGACTACCCACAGCATGCTCTTGCCATTGCCTACTCCACCTTCAACGACAGGGTGCAAGTCCCAAGGAGAAGGATCATTCACTTTATTATCTGTCTTTATTTCACAAGTAGTGCCTGGAACATCCTCATGGGTCACAAGATGTAAATCTGGACTAATGTCAACCCCAGGGTCTGGAAAATCATCAATTTGAAATTTTTCGTATAATCCCAGTGGTCTGCCACATTCTTCCTCCTCTGATGGTATTAAAGTTTGCAGAGATTCACTATGGGGTGGTGTCAAGCATTTTGGAGAACAATTAAGCATCTCCATCCCAATACGTTTCATATGTCCTATCAGCTCTTCCACCCTATGCGATACTATGGGCAGGCTACCCGTGACGTCATTACTCACTGCCCTATTTCACGCGGACACTCTGTGTCAGTGTGTATCATGGTGTCTGTGGACAGGGAACAGTCTCTATTCTGCTCTGTGTCAGTGTGTATCATGGTCTCTGTGGACGGTGAACAGTCTCTATTCTGCTCTGTGTCAGTGTGTATCATGGTCTCTGTGGACGGTGAACAGTCTCTATTCTGCTCTGTGTCAGTGTGTATCAGGGGTTTTGAGGACAGGTGTCAATCCATATCTGCCAAGTGACCCTATGTAGGGGGAACAGTCTCTATTCTGCTCTGTGTCAGTGTGTATCAGGGGTTTTGAGGACAGGTGTCAATCCATATCTGCCAAGTGACCCTAAGTAGGGGGAACAGTCTCTATTCTGCTCTGTGTCAGTGTGTATCAGGGATTTTGAGGACAGGTGTCAATCCATATCTGCCAAGTGACCCTATGTAGGGGGAACAGTCCCTATTCTGCTCTGTGTCAGTGTGTATCAGGGGTTTTGAGGACAGGTGTCAATCCATATCTGCCAAGTGACCCTATGTAGGGGGAACAGTCTCTATTCTGCTCTGTGTCAGTGTGTATCAGGGGTTTTGAGGACAGGTGTCAATCCATATCTGCCAAGTGACCCTATGTAGGGGGAACAGTCTCTATTCTGCTCTGTGTCAGTGTGTATCAGGGATCATTAGGATAGGTGTCAATCCATATCTGCCAAGTGACCCTATGTAGGGGGAACAGTCCCTATTCTGCTCTGTGTCAGTGTGTATCAGGGGTTTTGAGGACAGGTGTCAATCCATATCTGCCAAGTGACCCTATGTAGGGGGAACAGTCCCTATTCTGCTCTGGTTCAGTGTGTATCAGGGCTGGGCTTTGAGGACAGGTGTCAATGTTAGGTGATTTCTGCCCTTTATGGATTAAAAGCAGACTCTGCATCAACTGTGCAATTTTCCATGGGAGTTTTGCCATGGATCCCCCTCTGGCATGCCACAGTCCAGGTGTTAGTCCCCTTGAAACAACTTTTCCATCACTATTGTGGCCAGAAAGAGTCCCTGTTGTTTTTAAAATTCGCCTGCCCATTGAAGTCAATGGCGGTTCACGCGGTTCGCCGGTTCGCGTACATTTGCGGAAGTTCGCGTTCGCCGTTCGCGAACCGAAAATTTTGGGTTCGCGACAACACTATTGGGAACTATTAAAGGTTTCCTCTGAAGTTGTTTGTTCTGTTTGTTTATTACATGGGGACGTCTTTGAGGTAGAGACTCATAGTTTCCGTTATCTATAGGCCTTCGGACCTGTTTATATTTGTCTCTGGTCCTATAGTTTTGATTTTCTGTATCAGTTCTACAGTTCTGATTATATGTGTCATTTTGTTCATTCCATTTAGAGAATGATCTTCTTTGTCCTTTGGCATAATCATTCTTATCGCTTATGTACTTACATTTCTTGATCTCAATCAAATTTTTCGCCAACCTCTCTAAGTTGTTTTGTATTTTTTCTGTTATCTGGGCTGTGACGAGACCAATCTCGCCACATTGCATTGGAGGAGCCTGGTTGCCCGCCTGTTGCCTCTGGACTATGGCCCTGGGAGATTTGGCCCTTTAAAAACAGTATTCAGCCATACCAGAGTGTATGTCACTCATTCTGGCCCTTTAAATACTGTGGGGAAGAATTGACACTTTTTATATGGCACTTCGGATGCAGCCGAAGTGCCGAAGTTGCCGAAGTCGAAGTCGTCGAAGTGGCCGCCATTCGACAAAGGAACACGTGGCGGCGGCCATTATAATTTAGTTGAACGCGGTCAGCGGTGTATGCTAAAGAATCTGTGGAACTAAAATCGGCTACGCAAATACACGAACACCGCTGACCCTTACCGTCGCCTCCACTTCGACACTTCGGTAAAAGTCGAAGTACGTTCGACAATTCAAACATCCTGTTGTAATGTGCTATTTTCACGAACGGACCTGTTCGTGCCTTCGAAGGGGACTTAGCCGTTTTTCTACAGGAAATTGACCGACCACACAGCCCAAATCTATGGAACTGTTTTGGGCAGGAAAATGTGCTTGCGGTCGGTCATAAAGGACTTCCGGCTATCTTTATATCCACTGGAGGGGTTGGTATGATTTGAGAGTGTTTATTTTTAAAGTATGCTGAGTCTAAATATGTAATTTTTATGGAGATTGGATGTATGGTTTTAAAGTTACAGGGTATGTGGAAAATTGTATTTTTACTGTCTGTAATAATTATGTCAAACCATTGTGTAACATAATTGTATCACAGGCAGAGGGGAGGATTTTGTGTGTAAATGCTGGGAGTGTCTTCTGTAATGTACGTATATGATTGGTTATTTTGTAACACCTTGTGGGTGGTCCTACCTAAGAGAAACTGTCATAAAAGAAGGTTCTTTTGGTGCCATTAAACAGACCACTGCTTGACCCTCAACACGGAGCTCTGTCTCATTCTTGGGGGGATTCACTGTATGCTGTTAGAGACTGATTGCCAGGAGTGTAAGCTGATTGTCTGTTTTTCTTGTTCGTCTGCTAGCAGCTATTAGTGAGGTTCCAGTTCGGGAGTTGGAGTGCTATTTTGTATCCAGTTCGGGAGTTTGGTGTTCTGCAGTAGCTGTGCCTGTATATCTGGAAGGGGAAGATCTTCTAAACGGCGGTTTAACCCTTGTATGCCTGGGGGTGCCGTTACACGGGCATAATCACTCGGTGACATATTGGTAATTAAGAAATGTTGTAGTTCATTGATCTCTTTATCTATTTTATTTAAAGTACCTGCACGTCTCTGAATGATCAAGCCCATCAAACCGAAGGAAAAACCTTCTAACATATTCATTTATCCCTCAATAAAGACTTCTTCCACCTGATAAAATGAGAGATTTTTTTAAATTCTAATGCCTCTAGGGGTAATTTTTTTATTTTGCATATTTTTCTAATGTTGCAATCTCCCATTTAATTTAAATCTCTCTCCATAGTGCCCTTTCTAGTTTCTGTTGACAGTTTTGTATTTTGATTTTAAGATCCTGACTGTTATTGGGGATACTAAAATCTTGAACGTTAAATAATGTGTTTATATTTTTACCACATTTCTTCCTGTTTTGAAATAGGGTCATTATTCAAAATTAGCAGCAACACAGATAAGAGGATGATAATAAGATGTGAAAAAAGAAAGGAAATCTGTGCAAATATTGCACTTAAAAATTCTGTTTATGTATAAAAGCTGATAGCACACTTATGTAAGTTCCTCCCCAACTACACACAGCATAAGATAATATGAACAAACATACTCGGTGGTGATACTACCACCAGTGCATACAGTGGAGCGCTAAAAGAATATTAAAAACAGTACAATGACCCTTATACAACAAGGGATACCATATAAAAACAACAATACAAAAGAGAGCACGATATGGTGCAATAAAGTCTTTAGTGTGGAAAATGAGAAATGGTAACACACTCACAAGTGTAGAGCAAATAGGATATACTCAGATCACTCTAGCAGATTTGTTCTATGGTGACACTCTCCTTCTTTTGTCTTTAAGTTGGGTACACTCAAAAGGGAGACAATAAAACAGAGGGAAGGAGCAGCCTATAGTGACGCTTGTCAGGTAATATAAAGTGACTCCGTGCATAATCATATAGCTAAACTGCTCACCTTCTTTAGGAACCTCAAACCTTGGCTCCCCCTAGTCACCTGGGGGGTATACATTTAGCCCCCACCCACCACCCATGGGTAGGGGCCGGAGGGAGGACAATAGGTCCCCCCATTGTCATTTGAAGCCCCCACCCATCGCCCATGGGTGGGGGCGGTGTGGGGGCAATAAGTCCCCCCTTTGTCATTTAGGGACCCTACCCACTGCTCATGGGTTGGGGCTGGAGGCAGGGTCATTTATGGCCCCCACCTGCCACTCATGGTTTGGGGCTGGGGGAAGACAATAGGTCCCCCCATTGTTATTTAGGGACCCCACCTGCTGCTCATGGGTGGGAGCTGGGGGTGAGGACAATAGGTCCCCCATTGTCATTTAGGGCCCCCACCCGCCGCTTATTGATGGGGGACACGAGGGAGGACAATAGGTCACCCCATTGTCATTCAGGGCTCCCGATCCGAACAAAGTCCCAAATTGCATCCTAATTCGTTCACGAATGAAGAAACTGTTCTGATTCTGTTAGGACGAAATTCGGTAGTTTTGACAACGTTCTGTCTAAAATGACAGGGCATTTGAGAATAGTGAAAAGAGGCATTGTGAGATCAAAGAGGAAAGGTGAGAATTGTGGGAAATCGCTCTCACCACAGGAAAGGAAGCACACTTTGCTGCTCCGGTGGTCATAACTGGTCAGGCATAGGAAACCTACATAAGACAAAATAGTCCCTACTAGAGCAGACAGGAAGAAATGAAGAACAGATCCTGACAGAGGAAGAGAAGAGGACTTGACTGGGAAAAGGTAAGTTCGGCATGACAGTGCTGCTTTAAGAAGTACACCGGACGGTCAACATATGATATAGTGTTCAAGATGATTGAGTATTGCTAGATGAAGAAACTTGCTAATTCAAAATTTTGGTTTGTGACAATCAAGTTCAGTTTATTTAGAAGTTCATAATAAAATGCATATGAGTCAAAACAGACGTGACCCACAGTTCTAGTCACATTGATCCAATATGCTTTATGAGCTGTGCTCACTTCCCTGAGGAAATTATAATGAATTTTGATGATAGAATATAGATGCTTGCTTTTCTCAAATTGAGTACCCTTATCTTTGCTTCTTTGGATTAAATATTGCTACATGTAATGCAATCAGGCAGAAAATATTGATGAAAAGCATAATACCAGATTGATGTCAGAGTGAGGTAATTGCATCTGTGGTTTCATTGTAAATAAATGTGACTGTGCAGTAAATAGTAAAGCATGACATTTTGAGCTATGATATATATGCTGTTAAACCTGAGTTGTGGTGGGAGTTTATTGCCAGCCTATTTATACTCATCTGGCCGGGGGGCAGGATGACTTTAGATGGAACATTGACCCCACCTAACTTTACCTTAAACCAATCACTAGTTCTCCAATTGGGGCTGAAAAAGAAGGTTTTAGAAAAAAGAAGACATCAAATGGTAAGTTTATTTTTTATTTACAGGTATTTTGTTTTATTGTTCTCCCCTCACTATTTTTAGGGTGAGGGGGTAGGTAGGGCTTTATTTAATTGTTTTGACCCCTAGTCACCTGGGGGGGAGGTTTACATTTAGCCCCCACCCGCCACCCATGGGACGGGGGCAGTGGAGGGACAATAGGTCCCCCCCCCATTGTCATTTAGGATCCCCACCTGCCTCTCATGGATGGGGGCCGGTGGAGTACACCCGCAACTATGTCCCCCATTTTGTTGCATAACCCCCACTTGTGGGCCACTATGTCCCCCTGCTAGTTAATAGATGCCTAATGGGGCCATTTGTTAGAAGGGGAGAGGTTTGTTTTTGTTGTTTTACAACAGTGATCAGCCATAGGCCACGAGTATGGGCATTCGGGAGATTTTAATATCCCTTATGCTATTCTGGGGGTCATATTGACCCCCATAAAGTGAGTGAGGACATAGGGGGGGCTTAGGAAGTGGCGGGGAGCACTGCTCCCTGCTGCTTCTATTTTTACATATTGTGGGGATATTTATGGGATAATAATTGTAAACAGAGAGAATTGCCCACGACTTCAATTCTCAGATCCCTAAGAACGTTTATCGTTATAAGTGAAAATGTAAAACCATATACCGGTAATTAAAAATCACAAATTGTTATAAAAATAGATATTTATTTCTTAACAATTTAAATAATAATGATGAGTAACATGCATGATAATAATCAATGGAATTCGAGTATAACATGAATATGCAATACAATATGGTAATTTAAAACAAACATTTCCTAATGACTAAGACGTAGTTTAAAATCTACACATTAGGTGTCAAGATTGATTTACGATGGGCTTCACAGAGGGAATGTTTCAGTGTGCAGCATGAGATCGTAAAAGAAACTTTCAGCTGGCAGTTTAGAAATAACCCTTGCAATGCAGACTAGACCTCCTAAGTAATTAAAATCTACTTTTATGTAATTTTAATAAAAATAACATTTAACCAGTCATCAACCATTTCCTTGATTTTATCCAATGAGAGAAATCTACTATGTTATATTAGCTGATATTTTATTAATTTGTCAAAATAGATATTTTATCTTATTTATAGCAAATCAACACAGCTGGATAATATCACGATATTCTAATATGTGATTAATCACATAAATACATTATTATTGTTTTTATCTGCAGAATAAAAAGCTTAATTATGTATTTCTTATTTAGCTAAGATTTCTAAATCGAAATCTGATCGTGAATTATTCAGTCATATATCATGCTATTAATTTTAATTAATTTTAATTAATTAAATGCCTGTATATTTACCAGTTAAGTAGATATTTTCTCATCAGATGTTCTCAGGTAGCTAAGTGTCATGGGTCTCTTTCTCTGCAAGGAGTGTAAGAGTTTCTTGGTTACTCTGATCACCCGATTCTGCCTGGATCTCTCTGAATCTCCCGAGAGTGTCGTAATGTGTCTCTCTTCAATCTTTGAATTTCCGAATCTCTCCTCTCTCTTCCCTTGTCTTAACTTTTTAAAGGGGAAATTCCTCTAAATGATAGCCAATCACAAATGTGGGGTGTGGTTGCCTTCTAGGTAATCATTTTAATATTTGGACTCAAGAGGGCAGCCTTGTTCCACTAAACATACCTATCCAGGAAATAGTTAACTTCTCCTGGTGGCTATTTTTGACGTCATTTACGTTATCTTTATGTAGCCAATAACTTATTTTATCTGTCAGATCAAGATGATTTCTTCGGACTTATCCAGACTATGCGTCTCCATTTTATGTAGTAATTCCTAAAATTGATAGTTTGTGAACTAAGTTTCACCTTAAACTATAATGGGACGTTGTACAATATCGAAAGTAAAATTTAATTATTTAATCTCCTCTGTCACCTAAGTCTGGGAATAGAATTTATTATATTCCATTTGCAATTAGACAGTCTGTCTACCCCCATTCTCAATGTCTTATCTATTTGGTTTGTTTATATACACATTCCATTCAGCTTGGGCAAAGCAGTCAGTTTTAGAGAAAAGATAGAAATTTTGTGTCTCTTTGTTAACTTGAAGATACAAAATGGAGTCTGGTCTATTTAGATTGACTTCAGAATATACACTTTGTACTTCTATCATAGCACAAAATGTCTGCCGATATAAATATCCTGACATAACCCCCCTTTAGTGCCTGTCATAGCCAAATAATTTAGCTTATGAATAGGCACTATGGAAGTCGCAAGACATAGTGTGCAATCACATCATTTCTGACATAGGCTCATGCGTGGAATGAACATTTTTGTATATATTTGTACCTGTAAGTGTTTTGAACTTTAGGCTTAGTACAATCAACCATAATATCATTATTATCATAACACACCCAATAACAATCTTAACATGGATGAACCAGTCAACACGATCAATAAGGTCAGTATCTAACTCAGAGTATTTAAATGTGTCCACAGAAATGTTATCTTTCTTGATTGACATTTGGATAGTGTGGTTGGGCTTATGGTCCAGCAAGAACTTAAGATTAGGATCTAGAGGGATATCTAGATTCTGGAAGGGATCCACCATCTCAATAGCACTTTCGAGGACGTCAGTGTACACTGGGTATAGCGTAACGTCACCGATGGTGATACGAGAGTCGTGGGGTACCTTGATCAGTGATACAGGGGCTGGTAAGGCAATTACTTTATTAGTCACCTGGTCCCTGCGAAAAACACTCATGTTTTTAAGACACGTGCTTACCAACCACTTATCTTTTACTAAGATAGCATGCACTAACGCATTACTGTCGGTTTTTGACATAGTCACTTGACATGTTTCAGAGCCATGTTTAAGGTACTCGATCTCACACAAAGCATTGGTAGAATCGTACACAAAAGGTTTTCCATCACATTGGAAATTATTGTCTTTGAATTTCTCACAGTCATTCAAAATGGGTATTGAATACCAATCTGGTATCCACGGTTGAAAAGCCAAAACTTCTGGGGTTTGGACTTTTACATGGATATTTTCCTTCCACGTACCAACATTGTAGATTGTTTTCATTTGAAAAATGTTTTTGGGAGTTACATACGGTATGGCCAATAAAAAGCTAATCTCCATACGTTCCGGATCAATTAAGAGAGGTATAGCGCTCCCCATCTCAAAGGCCAGATTTAATTGCATGGGCTCAATTGTTTCTCCATCCACATTGGCAAGCATCGCATGAACAATATCCTTGGATACAAAATACAGAGGTATGCGTCCCCCTGCCAATTCGATCATTCCAGTTTGCACTTCGTCGAGAAAAGCAAGTGTGTGGAACAATATTGGGTCATGCAGAAATAGAATTTCACGCTTAAATAAGTCATGACTTTGGTGCAACTCAGTGGATTTGGCAATTAACTCCGAATGCAAATTTGTTGTAACAACTGTGTCTTCCACAATAGTTAACACGTGTTGGAGAAGTGTTCTTTGCTCTTTTATCACCTGATGAATATCGTTAATGTGTTGCTTTAGCGCATAGATTTCCATATCCAGCTTTTGGACAGTAATAGAGTTGGCTGCAGACATTCCAGTTGCGACAACTGCACCAACAGTGGCACAAACTAATGCAACAATTATAGCGGTGAGGAACCTTTTGGGTCGGTTACTCATCGAAATAGAACTGGATTACTGGATTCCGGGCTTGCTCCAAGATGTTTCGCACACGGTCCTGTGCTCTTTGGAGGTGCATCTGGTACCAAGTCTGTAACTCAGGAAGCTGCATCAATGAAATGTTGTACGCCTTCTCGATGGAAATCTTGGGGTCCAAGCTGACGAACACACGTCGGGTAAGGATCCTCTTTTCTGTCAAGATGAATCCTGGTGTCTCTTGAATCAGGATGCCGGAGGAT
Organism: Pelobates fuscus; assembly: GCF_036172605.1. NCBI lineage: Eukaryota > Metazoa > Chordata > Amphibia > Anura > Pelobatidae > Pelobates > Pelobates fuscus. The sequence continues at coordinate 186,171,427 of NC_086318.1, forward strand.
GGTCCCATCTCTGCGATCGGGTCAGTCCGTAGCTCTTGGCACAGGAGCAGTACGATCCAGAAACACGCCACATCCTTCTTGGACATCTTTCGATAGTCGCGGATCAGGAACTCGTTTCAGACTTATCTACTAATGATTCAAGGTTTGTTAAGTATACAAACTTATAACAGTGTGACATCACTTGGCCTAGGACAACACATTATTACGATTCATCAACATATGTATTCTCTCTAATTCTATTTTTATAACTTCATCCTTTACTACATTTATTACTGACTCCTCAGCAATATGCCTATAGCAGTTACACTAGCTAGTAACCTGCTTAGAAAATGTAGTTATTGGATGGCAAGGAAATGGTTAATGACATGAACGTACATGAGATCATGGCACATCACAACATTTCACATCATACGATACCACGTGAATCAAGCATTCATCCAGGTTAGTCGTTCACCTTTCTGCATCCGAATCCACACCTATAATCCTTAATTGAGATTTAGGATGACAAGCACGCAACTGGTTAATGTGAACCCACTTTTCAATAAAATCACCATCCTTAGGAATTTTTATTTTGTACGCTACTGGGAAAATTTTGTCAATGATGACATATGGCCCTTTCCAAGAAGGTAAAAATTTATTTTCCTTGACTTGATTTTGCGCAAAATTATACAGATAGACTTGATCTGTTATCTCATATTCCTTTTTCGTGGTTTTTAAATCGTAATAGGTCTTAACCCCTGTCGCTGCTTTTTCTAGATTTTTTTGTGCAAAAGCAAACGCATGCTGTAAATGCTTGCGCAAATCTTCGATATACTGATGCGTAGTGGCATCATTGATCAAATTATGATCCGAAGTATGATATAGTAAATGCTGTGGTAAAACCATCTTTCTTCCTGTCATCAATTCAAAAGGTGACAATTTGGTAGCAGTGCTAGGTGTAGCTCTAATCGCCATTAAAACTAGGGGCAATTTAATGTCCCAGTCTTTACCAGACTCCTTAACGTACTTCTTTAGAATATTAACGATAGACTGGTTATATCGCTCTACCCCCCCGCTAGACGCAGCGCGGTATGCAACATGTAGCTTTCGTTTAACACCTAGAATATTCCACATCTTAGCCATTACTTCACTGGTAAAATGACTACCTCTGTCTGACTCAATTCTTTGAGGCAGACCGAACCTGGAAAAGACATGGTTAATCAACAAAGTGGCGCACACGGTACTCGTGTTCTCTTTACAAGGCAAACATTCTATCCACTTTGTGTACATACATGTAACGGTTAACATGTATTTGTTACCTCTTGAAGATCTTGTTACAGGACCTAGAAAGTCAATTTGAATATCAGACCAGGGTAATGACACCCCCCTCTTCTGAAGTGGTGCACGATGGGTTGGACCATGGGGTTGATATTGCGGACAAATCAAGCATCCCTGACAGTATGTCTTAACATCTCTTAACATGTGTGGCCAATATGCATAATCACGCAATATCTCATATGTGATCTTATCACCACGATGCCCAGATGTAGGTGCATCATGTGCGTGTTGGAGCATTAACCCTCGGTATACAGTAGGGACTACCCATTGTTGAATACCATGTTTAGAAGTTCTGACCAGCAACCCATCCACGATACTAAATTGGACTTTATATCTCATCAAGATTCGTAAATCTTCATTATCTTTGCAATCCTCATCTGTGATGGGATTGGCAGTAGGCTCTTCTATATGTTTATAGAATATACCTATGACAGGATCATTCTTCTGACTGGTAATCAGGTCCTCACTAGGAGCTTCTTGACTCCATTGCACGACATTTAAGTCGGCATTATCTCTAGCCTGTCGTCTAGTTATGGCTTCAACATGAATTGAACCCATAAGATCATCAATGTTTAGGGTATCACCATTGATAGCTGCTTGTTTTGCCAGTGAATCGACTAAGTCATTACCATCCTTGTCAATACCTTCTATCTTAGAATGGCCTTTGGTTTTCTTCCAATATATGGTTAAACCATGTTCCTTAACCAACTCACCGATTTTGCAAAACAATTTCCCATGTTTAACAGGTTTGTGTGACGGAACCATCCGTCTGTCTAGTACTTTAGTGGATTCGACTATTTTGGGCCATCCGTCTAAATGACTGATTCGTTATGTTATGAAGCATGTTTTACCGTTCAGCCTGTTTTCCAGCCGTTCACCTCATTTCGCACGAACTCCATGTCTAACATATGGGTGGCCGCCATTTTGGGACTTTTGCACGTGTTCGCGGCCATCTTGCGTGCGAACAGCGGTGTTTGCCTGTGAACGCGTGGAACTCTTTTCTGTTAGAAGATCCGTGCAGTCGGTCAAAACTTCAATCATCCATAACTCCCGAACCCCTTAACCGAATGGGCTGGGATTTGGACAGAGTGTTCCCCTAACCAAGACCTTTCAAGCGGTGCTGGACTTAAAGGTGTACCCCCTGGTTTTGGGGAGGAGAGGTGGGGGTGTTACCCTGTGTATAATTGGTTATTTTCATCCTCCCCCTGGGAGTGCCCTGTGTGTGCCTTTTCCTAATAAAAAGCAGGCTGGATGTTCCAGTCCTCAGATCTTGTTTTGACCCTCAACACGGAGCTTCAGTCTCGTTATTGGGGGGATTCTTATTTACGCTTAAGGACTATTATTGGGAACTTATGCCATTTGGTGGATATCGTTATTCGAGAGATTACTGCTTCCCCTGGTTATGGTTCGTGGATTATACAGTATACGAACAAGGACTTGAGACGGTGAGAGGGGAAGGTGGACTAAACGGTGATTTACTTATTAAGACAAAAGGTGTCTTAACAATTGGTGGCAAGCGACGGGATGAATCCCACAACACAGAAGGAAAGAAATGCAGTATGAACAGTTAAGACGTGCTACTCTTAAGGACATAATAGAACGCCGAGGTCGATCAGCAAGCAATTTAACCCCTTAAGGACACATGACATGTGTGACATGTCATGATTCCCTTTTATTCCAGAAGTTTGGTCCTTAAGGGGTTAAAGAAACGGGAAATTATTGCTTTGCTAAGGGAAATGGATGCAACACAGGGAACGGAGAGCGCTAATGTGCCCAGCAGTTTGGATTTAACACCCGAGGAAATACAATTTAACTGGGCAGTGCAAATAAGGCTGGCACACTTTGGCCCCAACCCCTCAGCAGACATTGTGGAACGTGTGCAAGCCGCAGTAGCAGCACACCAAGCGCTCCAAGGAAGAGGAGCTGCAGCAGCAGAGGTACCCAATAACGATTCCGGAAGGAAAAAGGTACCATTTGCTGCATTTAAAAATTTTATTGAAAATGAAGGAGAGATCGATGGGTTCCTGGCCGATTTTGAGAGGCAGTGTGCCCTCCACCAGGTACCCACAGACCAATGGGTCACCATCCTCTCTGGGAAATTATCCGGCCGGGCTAGTGACGCATTTCGGGCCATCCCAGAGGAGGAGATCACCAGCTACCGGGCAGTGAAGGATGCGCTCCTAGCCAGGTATGCGGTGACCCCAGAAGTTTACAGACGGCGCTTCAGGGAAACCAACAAGCAAAGTGGCGATTCTTATGTGGAATGGGCTTGCAGAGTTCACCGTACTGCAGCCCACTGGATGGCGGGATGCCAAGCAGTATCGGGAGAGGAGGTGCTGCAGGTATTTTTACTGGAACACTGCTTCGAGAAATTGCCTACCGGGGTCCAGGAGTGGGTCAGAGATAGAAAACCCTCTACCCTACCCGAGGCGGCCCGGTTGGCAGACGAATATGCTGATGCTCGCAAACTGGACAATACCGTTGTTAAAGTTCCGACCAGAGTGGAATACCGACAAGCAGCCCCTCCGATTCCAACAACATACCAACCCCCAGTGCATCGCAGCCCAGTAGTACCACCGACCAATACTTATGTGCAGCCATCCAAATTTAATGCCAGGGATTATTCCCCACCCATCCGGTGCTTTCTGTGCAAACAGTTGGGACACAAGCGCCCGGAGTGTCCACTGAACCACGCCAACCAAGCTCAGTCCTGGAGGAGATCAGCCAACACGAATCAGCGACCACCACAGCCTGCTGCTCACTGTGTAGAGCAGGAGGAATTCTGGGGCATCTTGCACGAAGCCGACCCGGTGCAAGCCGCCCATCAGGACAATCGCCAGCAACACCGGCAGACTGTGAAACTAAATGGCCGAGTGGTAAATGGACTTAGAGACACAGGAGCCACCATGACACTGCTCCAAAAGAACTTGGTCTCAGAACACCAGCACACAGGAGACACAGTGGCCGTGAGGGTAGCAGGGGGAGCCGTATTCCGGTTACCTGTTGCCCGTGTTCACCTGGACTGGGGAGTGGGCGCTAGACACGTGGATGTTGGAGTTATGAAAGACTTGCCCGCTGATGTGCTTCTTGGGAATGATTTGGCCCCTTTGGTTTCGGCCTATGCTCCAATGGGCCCCTTGGACGTTAACCCAGTGACTACTCGCTCTCAGACCCATGCCTCTGGAACCAGCCCACCTGCCGAGGAGACCCAGGTAAGACCCTTTTCCCCGACTGACACCTTAGCACAGACCCCCTTACGACAGCCGCCTTACCGTATCCCTGAAGCAGTCCGAGATGGAATGCGGAAGGAGATACAGGAGATGACCCAGCTTGGGGTCATCGAACCCTCTGACAGCCCTTGGGCTTCGCCTGTAGTCCTAGTACCTAAGAAAGATGGGACCACCCGGTTCTGTGTGGACTACAGGCGACTCAACGAGCGGACTACCACTGACGCCTACCCAATGCCCCGGGTAGACGAATTACTGGATCGTATTGCCAGGGGACGTTATCTGACCACCATAGACCTATGTAAGGGCTACTGGCAGATTCCCCTGGCCGAGGATGCTATCCCCAAGTCGGCCTTCGTCACCCCATTTGGCCTGTACCAATTTAGGGTCATGCCTTTTGGGATGAAGAATGCCCCGGCTACCTTCCAACGGACGGTGGATAGACTCCTGGATGGCTTCCAAGAATTTGCCTGTGCATACTTGGACGACATAGCGATCTATAGTGGGTCCTGGGAGGAACACCTGGTACACATAGGGGTAGTACTGGATAAGATTCGGGCCGCCGGCCTGACATTGAAGCCAGAAAAGTGCCATGTAGGTATGGCAGAAGTACAGTACCTGGGTCACCGAGTGGGATGTGGGAACCAGAGACCAGAGCCCGCCAAAGTAGAAGCGGTGGCTAACTGGCCCACACCCACTACTAAGACCCAGGTATTGGCCTTCTTAGGGACAGCAGGGTACTACCGACGTTTCGTTCCTGACTACAGCTCTATTGCTAAGCCCCTGACAGACCTGACGAAAAAGAATTTGCCTAAGCAGGTCCTGTGGTCCCCGGCTTGTGAAGCTGCGTTCCAGGCACTGAAACAAGCTCTCGTGAATGCCCCTATATTGGCTGCCCCAGTCCCTAACAAACGCTTTCTCGTTCACACAGATGCTTCCATATATGGACTGGGGGCTGTGTTAAGCCAAGTTGGGGAAGATGGAGGAGAGCATCCTGTCGCATACCTCAGCCGAAAATTACTACCCCGAGAAGTGAGTTATGCGGCAGTTGAGAAAGAATGTTTAGCCCTAGTCTGGGCATTGAAAAAGTTAAGTCCCTACTTGTATGGGCAAGAATTTTCCCTTGTAACAGATCATAACCCCCTCGTTTGGCTTAACCGGGTCTCAGGCGACAATGGGAGACTGCTGAGATGGAGCTTGGCATAGCAACCTTACAACTTTACTATTAGCTACAGACCCGGTAAGCTGAACGGAAATGCGGATGGCTTATCACGGCAAACCGACATATCCACCACCTCTTAGTCCGGGCATCCCCAAGTTGACCCGCCACAGGGTCAAGCCGGGTCTGCCGGAGTGTTCCACAAGGGGGGAGCCGTGTGACGGAACCATCCGTCTGTCTAGTACTTTAGTGGATTCGACTATTTTGGGCCATCCGTCTAAATGACTGATTCGTTATGTTATGAAGCATGTTTTACCGTTCCAGCCTGTTTTCCAGCCGTTCACCTCATTTCGCACGAACTCCATGTCTAACATATGGGTGGCCGCCATTTTGGGACTTTTGCACGTGTTCGCGGCCATCTTGCGTGCGAACAGCGGTGTTTGCCTGTGAACGCGTGGAACTCTTTTCGGCTAGAAGATCCGTGCAGTCGGTCAAAACTTCAATCATCCATAACTCCCGAACCCCTTAACCGAATGGGCTGGGATTTGGACAGAGTGTTCCCCTAACCAAGACCTTTCAAGCGGTGCTGGACTTAAAGGTGTACCCCCTGGTTTTGGGGTACATCCAGAACTGGGGTAAATTATTGTACAGTATAATTGTGTTATGTGGTTATCTGAGGGGAGGAGAGGTGGGGGTGTTACCCTGTGTATAATTGGTTATTTTCATCCTCCCCCTGGGAGTGCCCTGTGTGTGCCTTTTCCTAATAAAAAGCAGGCTGGATGTTCCAGTCCTCAGATCTTGTTTTGACCCTCAACACGGAGCTTCAGTCTCGTTATTGGGGGGATTCTTATTTACGCTTAAGGACTATTATTGGGAACTTATGCCATTTGGTGGATATCGTTATTCGAGAGATTACTGCTTCCCCTGGTTATGGTTCGTGGATTATACAGTATACGAACAAGGACTTGAGACGGTGAGAGGGGAAGGTGGACTAAACGGTGATTTACTTATTAAGACAAAAGGTGTCTTAACAGTTTGTTATTGCTTTTCAGCATTTGGTTACGTTTCCAGCTAGGCAGATATTCGACGAAACTGTTGCGAACATAGTTGGAATCAGTTATGATAACAAATTCTTTGATACTATATTCTATTGCCATTTGAATGGTCTTATATACTGCACAGAGTTCGGCTATCTGACTGCTTTTGGGACCAATACTGTATCCTATAGATACATTGGGATAATCACCTATCCAGGCAATTCCGATACCTGCAACTAACTTCCGTTCAGCACCAGCGACGTGGTGATATGAACAACCATCAATGTATACCCACGGTAGTGGTCGACCGTATTCCTCGTCATAAACTTTATAAGGGGATAGCAATTGCTCTTCTAGGAAGTCATCTCCGGTGTCATTATCATCCAGAGATGGAGCAGTACAGTCATGTAATTCTGCTAAACCTTGGGCAACTGGGCTTCTCTTATTATGTTTATAACGGACTTCTAACGGCCATCCCTGTAAGGATAGAGTCCATGCAGTAATCCGACCATTAGAGAGATTACCGTCTCTAATTCTTTCACTCTGCAGATACTGTAGAGGTTGGTGAGCTGTTTCTACAATTATTTTCTCACCTTGGATATAGCTACGAAAATTTTGTAGTGCCCAGACAGTCAACAATAACGCCTTCTCACACGTGTTGAATTTAACTTCAACAGGTGACAAAGTCTTGCTAGCATATGCAATAACTTTGTTTAAACTGCCCTGCTTCTGATACAGAACAGCACTTATGCTTAAATCGGTATAACCTGTCTCCAGATAGAAGGGTTTACCCCCCTCTGGGTATGCTAAACAGGGTGCCTGAGTGAGCTTCCTCCTCAGTTCACTTACCGCTAGGTCCTGAGGCTCCCCCAGTTCCAGGTAGTTTCCTTTTTAAGCAGGTGTAAGAGTGGTTTCGTTATTTCTGCATAGTTATCTATAAACTTACGGGAGTAATTAGTCATACCAAGGAACGATCTTAATTCCCTGATGTTTGAAGGTGTTTTAGCCTTCAGTACGGCTTCAACCTTCTTCCTCTGGGGATTTAATCCTTCAGAGGTTACCTCATGTCCGAGGAAATTGACATGGGTGCGACACCATTGCGCCTTATGTAAAGACAGTTTAATCCCTGCCTCTCTTAACTGAGTGAGAACATGTCTAATCTCTATGATATGTTTATCAAAGGAAGTGCTTTTCAGCAAGACATCGTCGACATATGATAACGTTCCTCTCTCGAGTGCGTCAGGCATAGCTTTATGCATGAACACAGCGAATTCATGACCAGAGTTTATGTAACTGAAAGGCATACGGGTCCAGGTATACTGCTGCTTTCCAAATGTGAAGGCCAATTTGTATTGGTCTTCATTATGGACTGGTACAGTCCAATATCCCTGCGCACAGTCAATGGCAGTGAATATTTTGGATCCCTGCATTTGTACCAAGCATTGGTCTATGTATGGCACTGGCCAACCAGACATATAGACGCGTTTATTTAGCTGTCGTAAGTCAGCGCATAACCGCCATTGTCCATTAGGTTTCAGAATCCCCAAGATCGGATTATTATACGAACTGTGCACTGGACGTATAATGCCCCTTTCCTTTAAATTCTGAATGATGTCTTGTAGACCATCGTATGACGCTAATGGGAGTCTATATTGTTTGATAAATACAGGTGGTAAATTTGGATCAGTTTGTATTCTGGCAACGTGGAGGTTAGTTAACCCACAGTCGTAGGAATCCTTAGCAAAAATATCTTGGAATTCCAAAAGGATTTCCTTTAGCTGTTGTCGCTCAGCATCGTTGGAGCAACCGTCAGCTAAAGATATTTGCTCTTCTAGCCTTTCCTGAAATCCTGGAAAGATTTCAGGCTGGCCTATCTCATAATCTTCTTCAAGCCTAGAAGTTAGGTCAGTTCGGTGTTGACTTACCTTTTCTCTTTGGTCGTGATACTCTTGTGATTCCTGCTCATTGAGCGGATGATCGAAGGTGATTGACACTTCTTCGATATTACACAAGCCGTCTTCGACGTTGAAGGGATATACAGATAGGATAGTGAATAATCCTTCTGGGGAGGAATGGAATATTTGATCGACAATTTCGTCCTCAGTTAAGTATTCTTCAGGGATGAGGCCTATAATTTGGTTTTGGAAACCAAATGTATAGTACTCAGCATCCAATGCAAGACCTAATAATGTTACTTTTGGTAAAGTAACACTATTGGGTGTAACATTGTTGACCATTATACAGGTGGGATTCTTACCAATACTTACCATTGGTGTATGTGTTACCACCATCCCTAATTGTTGTATCCTGTTGGATAAACAGATTAGGGCATCAGAGTTTTCTAATCTCTGACCCTCTTTTACCTGTAGGGGTAAAAGAAAGTTACTTGTCCCTTGTGGAATGGTTATGTCATCAGGTACTTGGATACTTACCGCATATGGGAGTATTTGTCCTGATTTCAGGGCGTTTTCCTCATGTAGGTATCCACAAGGATTGCCTTTTAACCTTGTCCACAAGTAGGAATTAATCAGATCAAGGTGTATGGCAAAGCGATGTATGACATCATTGCCAATGTAAACCTGATAGCGAGGTTCGTCTATCACTAGGAATAAATGTTTAACTGTCTTATTTCCGATGGAGATAGATAGTAAACATTTTGCTATCACATTGTGACTCTGATTCGCCATCCAGGTTCTGGATCCACCTGTCATGTGGGGAAGCGTACCTGATCATTTTAGGATTAGCGATCTGCTTTAACAGACTTCTGCTAATATAGCTGTTCTCACTCTGTAAGACCAGCTTTGCATTCCTATTTCTTCCTAAGTCATTTATCTGAATAGGAAAGAATAAGTTGTTATTAACCCTTTCAATTCTGGCAAGGAATTGAGCATGACCTGCCAGATCTACAGATTCAACATAGTCCCTGTGGAGAGAAATGGTTAAAACATCACCTTCCAGAGAGACATTCTGGATCCTCTCTGGAGCAATTCTTACGGAATGCTCATCTACAGGTGCGATTGCATCATTAACCTGCAGGATAGTCACGTCAGGTGACTGACTATTCCTAAAATGTACCTCATCTTTTTCTCTATGTTCTTTTGTTCAGCAATTACTTTAAGGTTTCTTAGTATGTGTTCATCAGTTATCATCGTGCATTTAGCATCCCATTCTATGCTTTTTAACCAAACATCATAGCTTAAATCATTTTTCATATGTTTATGAATATTGATTAGAGCATTTTTTCTTAGGTCTTCAATTATTTCACAATTATCTGTTACAGATGTATCGCTGCCGCTGGCCATATTTTATACAGTGATTTAATCTCAATACAAAACTCTTTTCTATATTAAGATTAATTGCATGAATTACACAAATATTATTATTGTATATGGAATATAATTTCAACTTAAACGATAATGGGACGTTGTACAATATCGAAAGTAAAATTTAATTATTTAATCTCCTCTGTCACCTAAGTCTGGGAATAGAATTTATTATATTCCATTTGCAATTAGACAGTCTGTCTACCCCCATTCTCAATGTCTTATCTATTTGGTTTGTTTATATACACATTCCATTCAGCTTGGGCAAAGCAGTCAGTTTTAGAGAAAAGATAGAAATTTTGTGTCTCTTTGTTAACTTGAAGATACAAAATGGAGTCTGGTCTATTTAGATTGACTTCAGAATATACACTTTGTACTTCTATCATAGCACAAAATGTCTGCCGATATAAATATCCTGACAATATTACAAGGAGGGAGCTGCGCGCCGGTAGCTCCCTCCTTGTACTAAACTAAACAAATGAACAAAAAGGTCTTTGTTCATTTGTTTGAAATTTCTATTCATTTATTTGTCTTTCTGATGAATGAATGAATAGATGAAATTCCTGCTCACAGCATTATCTAGCATTATCTAGTCCCCACAGGGACTTCATCTACACACACAAAGATGGTGGTGTCCAGGACCTAGGTACGGGCACGAAATAAAGATGAAAAAATAGGTAATATAGGGGGATTAGGGGCGTTTGGGGGTGACTAGGGGGACAATTAGATGACGTGGAGTTGGGAGAGGGGTTAAAAAAAAAAAACTGGATTCCGCCATGAAAAATAATAAACTTTTTTGTGGCCTCTACTGCTTTATATAGAATTGATCCTTACATTGAACATCTCAAAGATATGAGGCATTTTTAATTTGTTTTCTTTTGTTTTGTTTTTTTCTATTTGACAATTTTTTTTGGTTTATTGGTTTACAGAAAAGAAAAGGGGTAGGAGCAGTGGGTAAAACTCAAAAGCATAACAGTTCAAGTACATTTTCTTGTCGCATTTTCTTTACTCGTTGGCATATCTGGCTGTGATGTCTTGTCAGTACATTGTTATGTCTGGACCTTGGAAACATACATGCACTTAGACTAACGTGTGTTATCAATCTTTATGAACAATAAACAATAAATAATAATTTTTTGTTAGTTAGGTTGGCTAGTTCAGTTTGCCACATTCTGGCATCATGAGACGAGAAAAAATAAGTTGGGATTTAGTAAATATGTCTCTTGAAAAAAATATAAATGTCTCTTTAAATTTAAAATCTAGAATGTTGATTATATAGTAGAGAATACTTATCATTATTTGTGGTTTTGTTTTCACGTGTCCCTTATTGTAAGTGGTTACGTTTATGAATCTACCTATCATCTGTAGTTCCTAGATATATAAATAAATTGATTTGTTTAGCAAACTTGCATTTACATTTTCTATATCTTGCCTAATGTGATGTCAATTCACAATGGAAAGTGAAATCTACTTTTAATATCATGTGATATTAAATATATTCATGTTTGCTTAGAGCTTTTAGCTAACACATTGGGTATTCCTAAAGTCCTGTTTGTCACATTCTGTTTCTATGGATACCCTGTCTATGGGAGAATTTCCAATTTTGTAAGTGAGCAGGTTTGGCATTCTCATTCATAAGTACATGTTTACACATAAATCATGGTGGAGTATACGGCTTTTGTTTAATTGTATTTAGAAATATTATGTTTTATTTTTAATCTGATGAAAGTTTCAAACTCAAACATTGGTGAGAATAAGCTAACCAATTTACATACATGTTCTGCTCATGTATGTAACATTGAGCAGAACATGCTTCCATATGGGTGCAGTTAGAACCAAATATACAAAATGCAAAACTCTCGATCTTTCGACTCTCAACTCAGCAGCATCCTCATGATGTTTAGGTGTGTGTTACACTTCTGTTCTATATATTATATTGGAGAATTGACCAGAAACCCTTGGTTTAGCTCTCCCCAGTATCCTTTGTGTCTCACTACAGGGCCCTGTTAAAAACCTGCACTGCGGAGAATACTTCACATGGTGGGTTGCTAGCTAAATACATTTAAAGTCTTCTTGAATCCAATGGGACCGACTTTCTTTGAAATTATCTACTAGTCCATGTTTGTTGGAGCACCAATGGTGGATAATGCTGGGCATGTGCGATCCCCTTCTGTAAATTTGAAACATAGAAGAATAGACATTGATGACAAAGGAGAACCAAGCATCTCAGCAAGTCTGCCCCTATTACATGTGAAAAGCCTTGTGCTCATCCTATGCCTTCTTGAACTTGCATACAGTTTTTGTCTTTACCACCTCCACTCCAGAAGTTTATTCCATGGATCGACCTTACACAATTTGCCATTGACCCAGTTACCCTCCATCTTGGATCATGACTCATTGTTCTTTCCTTGCTCTTTCTGTAAAAACGAATGCTGTCAGCCTTCACTTTAGTAATCCCTATAATTAATGCACAGCTTTCTATCATGTGACTTCACTCTCTTCTCCAAACTGTATATATTTAGGCAAACTAGCTTCTCTTTATAAGTTTTGTTTCTTAAACCATGTACCTTTTTAGTTGCTTTCTTTTGAGGGAGAGCAATTATGTGGGAAGGATAGACCATAACATGTCCAATATTGGGTAAGCTAATGACCATATAGTGTATACATGTTCGTGTTTCTGTGCATGTACGTGCATGTGCGTCACTGTTTGTTTCTTTATTTTTTTCAATGCAAGCATCTTTATCACAATAAACAATCTATTTTAATTCCAAAGTTTCAGCACTTAAAATGTATTACTCCTTTTTAAATTTGTAAATGATGAATACTGTAATCGTTATTAGATCCATTCAAACCATTACCCTGTCCAGATCATTTTTACACCTTTTACTTAACATAACTGTGTTTCATGTGCTTTGTTTGTGTGAAAATAGTTTTGTCACTTGGAGCTAAAATCAACGCGTGAGTCATTAGAGCAAGTAAATTGCTATACTAAAATGACCCTTTATGCCTGTGAAATAAACCTTAATTGAAAAGCAAAACAGAATCATAAGTTCTTTTCAAAGAGGCATCTTTACCAAGTGTAGGATTATGGGTATCTGAGGCACATCTTGTTTGTGCATTGTTGTGCATTGAGAGTTTCTCATTCACATTTAGCTCCAACATGGTTCTAGTTAGCAAATGTATCAAACTTAATGATTGTTAAATAAAACATATTTCAAATATTTTTACATTATGAGTAAGGTATGGGTGAGTTATCCTACATTTTTTACATATGATTCGCATGGCAAGATTAGATGACATTTTATATCCAAGGTGGAAATGTCAATCCTAACAAACCGTAAAAAGTAGACATTTTTGATATATCATAACATTCTAAAACTTATATATCCTTCTAGTGATTAAATATTGGTTAATATGTTTTTGTCAGATAAAAAAACAAAAATGTCATGCCTGATTAAACTGTAAGGCAATTGTAACTACTATAATCATCTATATTGATTAAGTAATATGTACAGGAGAATGTGTATGAGCAATGAAGCTGCATTCCTCTGGTGCAGTGGTCTGTGCTCTTTAAAACCGGATACATAAATAATTAAAAATGTGTCATTGTGGGTGATCAAAGAAAGTATTACACCCGGGACTCAAATAATGCCTTCTCATTGTCTTTCTTAATATGTGTAAATTGCAATAATAAATTATCTTAGGCAAAAGACTAATACCCACTCCCTTTCCCTCAAAATGTGAAAGCTAGTATAGATGATTTATTATTCCTTCATCTCTGTATGAGGTTGATAAGGTAGAGTTTTGAAGAGTACTCAACTCTTGTCCTCATTCTCATCCTCACCTTCCAAAGGCTATTAGGCTTGTTCCCAATGAGTCCCAGTAGACACAGAATAGAGAGCTTTGTCTCTTCAACTCTGTTCCTCTAAAAATTTGTCATGATATGGTATAATTTCAGCGATCAATTGGATTTAATTCATCTTGTGAACCACTCCATATCTGGGAATATCTGTGAGCCTGTTCCATCTTGACTTCATTGCCAAATTCAAAATTATGTTGTGTGTCATTGTGGTGTCATGACTAATGGGAACCACTGAACCTTTTGTTTCTCTTATCCCAATAATGAATCAAGCATTTTGGCATTGCTTTACTGAAACAGGGCACTCATGCCCATATATTCTAGGGATGTGCACGGGAAAAATATTTCTTGTTAGATTTATTTTCTAATTTTCATTTGCCCAAAATCCTAAATTTATCAAATCGGAAACCAAGCAAAAATTGGAAGATCCTAATATGGAAGCTGTTTAGAAGATAGCTCCCTAATTTGTCATCCTTGGCAATGGTAATCCCACATGAAGGTGGGAAATTGGAGAGCTATCTACTAACAGTTGAAAGATCAATATTAGGGGGGAAAAAAGCTGTTCTTTAGATCGTTTATCTGTTTAGAAGATAATGCCTTAATTTGTTATGCCTGTGTGGCATTGCCGTATTTAAGGATAACAAATGAGGGAGCTATATGCTAAATATTGGGCTCCTTAAAAAGGCAAACCCAGATAACGGTAAAACAAACTAGGGAGCTATTGTGTTTAGTAGATAGCTCCCTAATTTGGTATCATTAAAATGGCAATCACTCATTAGGGTACCATATTAGAAAGCTGAACAACTTAAAGACAAAAATATGCATTTTTATATTTTAGCTGTTTAGAAGATAGCTCCCTAATTTGCTATTCTGCGTATATCACGAGAGAGAGAGAGAGAGAGAGAGAGAGAGAGAGAGAGAGAGAGAGAGAGAGAGAGAGAGAGAGAGAGAGAGAGAGAGAGAGAGAGAGAGAGAGAGAGAGAGAGAGAGAGAGAGAGAGAGAGAGAGAGAGAGAGAGAGTTTTAAATGCCTTGGTGCAGTTTTAAATGCCTTGGTTCATATATATATATATATACATATATTTGGAAGCAAAGTATGAATAGAACTACTAAAAAGCTGAAATATCGAAATAAAATAGCCCTTTCTTAATTTTTATTTTTTAGCTAATTTTGTGAATAATTTACAAATCAAAATGAATAGATCCCAAACTAATCTGTTTTATCCATTTGGTTCCATTTTCGGTTTCTGTTATTTCGGAGATATGTCCCCTTCCAAATTCCCGAATCGGCCAAAATTCTAACGAAATTCAATTCCTCACGAAGTGAATTGCACAAGTATAATATATTCACAGTTCATCCTGAAACCTCTGCCCTGATATGGTCTGCAACCTGAAAGTGCATTTCTATTGTTTCTTGATTTTCTGATATTCGACTATTGACTTGTTCTCTGACCTGATTTCTCTAGTTCTAACTTTGGCTGGTCTCACCACCCTGTTGATATTCTGTTATCAGTTGACTTTGGTCTGTCTTTGACCAGTCTATCCTTTGCCTCACACATTAAGCTGCTTCAGGATTTCAACATGGCAGGTGGGGAATGAGCAGAATGAAGAGGAAACTGTCAAGGCATTTTCACTGCAACTATTGAGGGAGACAGATCAGCAGTGAAATTGTGTGATTTACTATGGCTGTATCTGTGTGGGTGAAACATACCCTGTGTCATTGATCCTAGTATGAAACTGTTAAGGCTTAGGTTACTGCTGTGCCTGCATAATTTCTGCCAGTGGTGATAAATAGCCTTTGTCACCTAACCTAGTGTGAGACTGCTTGTGCCTACGTTATTGCTGTGACTGCCCAGTGACAATAGATATCCTGGGACATTGATACAAGTGTGAGAGACTGGTTAGGTTATTGCTGTGCCTAGCCCCTGCCAGCAGCACAGTGATGTGGTGGAATCTCGGTAAAAATAAATTTAGTAGGCCGAGATTACCACGTGGCATGCGTACGTGCATATGCTGACGTATCGGTCGGTTGGTTGCACGTGGCAAAGATACGATCAGTAGTGTACGGAGCATGTGCAAGAATACCGGATGTAGTATTCCCCTCCTCCATTATGCTGGACAAGCCATGCGGTCAAGCAGGAAGTTAATTCTTATTTGTTTTGATTGGTTAAGAGAATGTGCGGGTGGAGCTTAATATGGGAGGAGTTATGTGCCTATATAAGGAGCCTACACTATTGTCCGGGGCTCAGAACTTGTTGTATTTTGGTGACATTAGTCCCTCTGAGTCCCGATCGGTGAACCGAAAAAAGAATCTCGTCCTTCCTGAAGAAACCTGTGTCCATCTCTCTGTGCTTGGCTTCCGTCAGTTTCTCCGGTATCATTTGGTGCATTGGCCGGGAAGCTCATCGTTCAACGGTAGCTAAGAAGCAGAGGCGTGAGACGGTCTATCTTTGCCCACGTTCTCTACGGCTGCACCCCTGAACTTCTGCGTGGACCTCCCTTCGTCTTGGCGCCACTGGTCTGTTGTCCAGGAGATCATCGGCCTCTACGTAGTAAGTGCTGGGGTGTCCCCGTCGATGAGTGTGAACTCAGGTTCAGGAACGAGGAGGTAAGACGACCGCTGTTTTAGACGGCGGACCCACTAGGGGTATACCGATTGTGCGGTAGGCCCATAAGGGGTTAATCTGTGTATGGAATCTGCCCCTTCTGTCGGAAGGAGCGAGGCGCACCGCTCAATTGAACGCTCTTTAGTAAGACCATTTAATTTGGTTTGGAGTCAGGCGGGGTTCTGTGTAAATAGCCCTAGCCGGACACCGGTGTCTTGTCTAGACTAGCATTCTAGGGTGTACAATTTGTTCGCTAGGTCGGAGGGACCGGGAGACTAAGCGGCGTCTGTGTAAAATCGGTCCACTAGCTCTCAACCTATCTTGGCTAAGTGTAAATTTGGAACCCACTAGACTTTTGATAGAGTAGATAGACTAAAAGGGTTCTGTTGTAAATTCCGCCCTCTAGTTCGCTATATGTGGTGCTTGGGCAGTGTGGCTAACCAAAACGGATGTAGATAGTTTTAGGTAGTCCATCAAGGTACTGGCCAATAGATTAGTTGGGAATTGTATATGTGATAAAGGTTGTTTAGTAACGTGTATATCTTGTTAGATAGCGTGAGCTCTGCTGTCTAGCGAGAGTGTTAATAGTGTGTTGCTGTATTATAGTGCACGGTACCATAACCCTGTATATTTACTGACACTGTATATAAGTACTAATAATTGTCGTCTATTGCATGTCTAACACCATAACCACTGATAATTGTATTGTGACCTTAAATTGTACTTTGACCTATGCTAACCGTACTGTAACTGCTGTTTGTAAAGAAGATGTTACTGGGGTGTGTTATAGACGGGTAATTCATATATAGAGAATTATAGCGTGGGTGACGGTATAGTTTCGCCAAAGGGCATAATATCGATTACTTAGTGACTGGTGTAACAGCTGTGTGTGTACGGGAATTCCCTGAGTGTTTTTATTGTGTTATTGTGTACTTTTCACTTGGTAACTGTACCACGTGGTGCTGTTGCCGAAGGAACGGGTGTGACTGTTGAATAGAGTGTGTGTGTGTATAGCATTCGTTGTCAACGTCGCTCCATTGATAAGTATGGGTGCGTCAGAGTCGACGATTTTGGATCCCTTAGGTTGTTTGATAAAGAATTTTAAAAAGGGATTCACAGTATGTGATTTGGGGGTTAAAATGTCTCCTGCACGTTTGATCACTTTGTGCACTAGGGAATGGCCTACTTTGGTTGCCGCATGGCCGCCACGTGGCAGTTTAGATCCAAATCTGGTACAGCGTGTACACGTGGCTGTATCAGGTAGGCCTGAACTTTACGGACAGTTTCCATACATTAATTGTTGGAGGCAGGCCATAAACGACTCGCCAAGATGGATCCGAATATGCCACGAGGAGCAATGTCGCCTCATGGTGGCCAGGACTCGTTTGTCCACTAGGGTCATGGTTACGCCCATTTTGGATACGCCCCCTGAGTCCGAGATCCCTATGCCGCCCCCTTACTTTTCGGCAAGGGGAAGTGATACAAGTACAGGAAGTTCCACACCCCCTCCCCCGTTGTCCCCATCTACTTCCTTCTCCAGCTCAGAATCCACCCCACGCTATACTAAACCTCCCCTTCCGGTACCAGCCCCCGTTAAGGCCACCTATCCCGATTTGGCACCACTTCAAGCTTCCGGTCAGGCTTCCTCTAGCCCGGCTCGGAATATTTTATTCACCGGCCTTCCCAACAATAAAGCTTCTACATCCCCACGTCTTATTACCCCCCGACCGGAACCCCTAACCGACGCCCCTCAACGAAGCCCTATACTAACCCGACAACTGACCGGAACCCAAAAACCTAAACATTACCAGATGCCTCTTCGTTTGAATCCCGGGTCAGCTTACCTTAATGATGTAGGTCAAATGGTGTATGCTGACCCAGTCTTCGTATATGTCCCATTCACGACTACCGATCTTTTGAATTGGAAGACGCACAATTCCCTGTATACTGAAAAGCCACAAGCCATGACCGACCTGTTCACCTCGATAGTCCAGACGCATAATCCAACTTGGGCTGATTGCCAGCAATTATTAATGACATTGTTTAACAACGAGGAGAGGACTAGGATAAACCAAGCGGCTATTAAAACGCTGGAGGAAGAAGCCCGTACTTTAAACCAAGCAAATCCAGCAGCATGGGTCGCAACTCATTATCCTAATGCTGATCCCGACTGGGATGTTAATGGCGCAGATATGCTTCATCTAAAAGCCTATAGAGACGCTATAATTGCTGGCATGAAAGCCGGAGGGAAGAAAGCCATAAATATGTCGAAGACGGTTGAGGTGATTCAGAAAAGTGATGAAGCGCCCAGTGTCTTTTATGACCGATTATTGGAGGCATACCGCTTGTATACCCCCTTTAATCCGGAAGACGCTGATAATTCCCGAATGGTAAACTCCGCCTTTGTCAGCCAAGCTTACGGAGATATTAAGCGCAAGCTACAGAAGTTAGAAGGGTTCGCAGGAATGTCCATCACCCAACTAATGGAGGTAGCAAATAAGGTGTATATGAATAGGGAATCAGAAAGTAAGAAAGAGGAAGAGCGCAAGATGCGTAAAAAGGCGGATATGCTAGTGGTAGCGATCGCAGGCATAGATAGACGGGGCCCAGATAGAGGCGATAGTAGGTGGAATAGGGAACCCCTGAGTAGGAATCAGTGCGCGTATTGTAGAGAAGAAGGGCATTGGAGAAGCGAGTGTCCAAAAAGAGAGCAGTAGGAGAGAGACCCACCCAGGGCAGGTTATGGAAACTTTAGAGGCAGAGCGAGAGGTAGAGGAGGTCCCGGAGGGAGTAATAGTAATAACAGAGGAAGTGTAAGAGAAGACAGATACTATCCCGCAGCGCAAAGGTCCCGCGATAGAGAAGATAGGGACTTTGTAGGATTGGCTGACACGGTTATGGAGAACTATTGATACCGACCGGGCTCCATCCCCCTTGGTCGAGCGGAGCCTATGGTCGATGTGTCAATAGGGGGAAAAAGGAGTGCATTCATGATTGACACTGGTGCTGAACATTCGGTGGTGACTGACCTAGTTGCTCCTCCATCCGGAAGAACTATTACCGTAATAGGAGCAACTGGAAGGAGTGCTGCAAAACCGGTACTTAAAAGTCGACAATGTGCATTGGGAGGCCACATAGTAAAACATCAATTCCTTTATATGCCTGAATGTCCAGTCCAATTGCTGGGACGTGATTTGCTATCAAAATTACAAGCGCAGATAACGTTCCTACCAAATGGAACAACATCCTTAAAGTTTAATGGAGCTTCAGGTACTATGACCTTATCTGTACCAAAGGAAGAAGAGTGGCGACTTTATACAGCGTTGACTAGCCACAACCCTAAAAGTGATGAATCCTTATTCAACATACCAGGAGTTTGGGCAGAGAACAACCCACCAGGACTGGCCCGCAATATTCCACCCATTCGAATTGAACTAAAACTTGGGGTTTATCCAGTGAGCCTACGGCAATATCATATCCCGCAGAAGGCTAAGAAGAATATTCAATCTTATCTGGATAAGTTCATACGGTATGGTATCCTAAAATTCTGTACTTCCCCCTGGAACACCCCATTGTTGCCTGTTCAAGAGCCCGGTACAGATGAGTATCGCCCTGTGCAGGACTTGAGAGCAGTCAATGATGCGGTAGTCAGTATACATCCAGTTGTGCCCAATCCGTATAACCTGCTTGCTTTAATTCCGGGTGGGGCTACCTATTTTACAGTCTTAGACCTCAAAGATGCCTTCTTTTGCCTCCGAATTGCTGCAGAAAGCCAATGTATTTTCGCTTTCCATTGGGAAAATGCTGTAACGGGCTCGAAACGCCAGATGACGTGGACAAGACTGCCCCAAGGGTTTAAAAATTCACCAGCTCTAAGTCAAGATTTACTGGATTTCAAGTCAATCCCAGGAGAGTGTGTATTATTACAATATGTAGATGACTTGTTGATAGCCGCAGTCACAAGAGAAATATGTCAGCAAGCAACACACGATCTACTACACATTCTCTGGAAGGCAGGATACAAGGTGTCTAGGAAGAAGGCTCAGTTGTGTCTGCCAACTGTCAAATATCTGGGATTCCATATCCCTGAAGGTCAAAGAATAATGGGGCCAGAGAGAAAAGAAGCTGTGTGCCAAATACCAATACCCAAGAATAGAAGACAAGTGCGAGAATTCTTGGGGGCAGCAGGCTTCTGTAGGATATGGATTCCCAGTTACGCGATATTGGCAAAACCTCTGTATGCAGCTATCAAGGGTACAGAACACGACCCCTTCCTATGGACTCAAGAACAGCAAACGGCATTTGAAGATGTGAAGAAGGCTTTGATGAGTGCCCCAGCATTAGGTCTACCTGATCACACACGACCATTCTACCTGTATGTACACGAGCAAAGAAGAATGGCTGTGGGAGTATTGACACAGTACTTGGGATCATGGCAAAGACCTGTTGCCTATATGTCTAAGCAACTGGATGCAGTGGCCAGCGGTCTTCCACCTTGTCTAAGAGCCGTAGCTGCAGCCGCCCTGCTGGTAGCTGAAGCCGATAAACTCACTCTGGGTCAAGAACTTTATGTACGAGTCCCACACGCAGTACAGACGTTGTTGGATTACAAAGGAAATCATTGGTTCAGTAACAGCCGTATGACCAAGTATCAAGCAATGTTGTGTGAAAACCCAAGAGTGCATTTAGAGACTGTAAATACCTTAAATCCAGCTATCCTTCTGCCGCAACCTACTGAAAGTCAACACGATTGTTTGGAAGTGATGGATGAAGTATTTTCAAGTAGACCAGATCTTCGTGATTTTCCCATCCAGAACCCCGATGTCCAATATTATACAGACGGCAGTAGTTATGTGAAAGAAGGGATTCGCTATGCAGGATACGCAGTAACAACGATAGATAAGGTGATAGAAGCTCGGCCACTGTCAAAAGGAACATCAGCACAAAAGGCAGAATTGATAGCACTGACACGAGCGTTACAATTGGCTGAAGGTTTAAGAGTGAACATCTACACGGACTCCAAGTATGCGTTTTTAACCACTCATGCCCACGGAGCTTTGTATAAAGAAAGAGGACTACTGAATTCAGAGGGCAAAGAAATCAAGTATGCAGCTGAAATACTACAACTATTGGAAGCAGTATGGGAACCAAAAGAAGTTGGTATTATACATTGTCGAGCACATCTGAGAGGCGATGGTGATGTAACCAAAGGTAATCGGATGGCAGATAATGCAGCTAAGCGTGCCGCTGAATCAGGAAGACAGGAATATGTGGAACATATAGCTGCTCTTATTCCAACTCCACTGTCTCAATGGACTCCAGTTTATACAGCTCAAGAAGAGGAGTGGTTAAAGACTGAACCTGGAAAGTATTTGGAGAACAAATGGTATCAGTTAGAAGATGGGAGAATAGTTATTCCAGCATCACTAGCGGTAGAAATCGTCCAAAACTATCATAACGGGATGCATTCTGGAAGAGATAGTACGGAAGAATCTCTCAGAAAACATTTCTACATACCAAGATTGTCTAACTTAACTCAAGCCATTGTACGAAGATGTGTAACATGTGCTAAAAATAATGCAAGGCAAGGACCAGTAAAGTTCAGTATATGGGGGGACTCCCTATGTCCGATCTACAAATTGACTATACAGTTATGCCTAAATCTGGTGGACATCGCTACCTACTAGTAGTTGTGTGCACCTATTCAGGCTGGGTAGAAGCATGTCCTACTCGTACAGAGAAAGCAGGAGAAGTTGTGAGATTCCTGCTACGAGAAATAATACCCCGATATGGACTACCCTGCTCTATAGGATCGGACAATGGTCCAGCTTTTGTTCATCAGTGCCTACAACAACTGACTCATATGCTTGGTATAAAGTGGAGACTTCATACGGCATATAGACCTCAGAGTTCTGGTAAAGTAGAGAGAATGAATAGAACTATTAAGAACCAGTTGGCAAAGATGTGTCAGGAAACCCAGCTTAAGTGGAACGTTCTTTTGCCCATAGCTCTGTTGCGAATTCGCAGTACACCTACCAGAAGGATGGGTCTCTCTCCTTTTGAAATCATGTATGGGCGTCCACCTCCCGTACTTGGTAACTTAAGGGGGGATTTGAGTCAGTTGGGAGAAGGAATTACCCGGCAGCAGGTTGTAGAGTTGGGTAAAACTATGGAGGAGGTACAGAAATGGGTACAAGATAGATTACCTGTGAATATTTATCCCCCGGTTCATAGTTACCACCCAGGAGACCAAGTGTGGATTAAAGAGTGGAATAATGTACCGTTAGGGCCCAAGTGGAGAGGTCCTTATGTTGTTCTTTTATCTACCCCTACAGCGATAAAAGTGGCCGAAGTGACTCCGTGGATTCATCACTCCAGGGTTAAACCAGCAGCGGTAGATTCTTGGCAAGCTACATCAGATCCAGAGAATCCCTGCAAGATCCGGTTAAAGCGCACGACTCAGTCGGAGTGACGAGGAAACTTGTGGATTACAAATTTTATTGTTTTAGAGATTGGTAAGTGAGTGTTTAGACGGCCATAATAAAGCCTGTCCGCTCACCAACGTGTAATATAAAAGCCAGGAAAGTCTCGAAGGGACCCCTGTGAAGATGAGCAGAACTCCATTCCCTGCAGCCCTTACAGCCTGGAAGCTGAGGTGCCATCGCACGGATGAAGATTGAGGATGCAGCCGACGAAAGATGTGCTTATGATAATGTGTATTTATATGTCTTTTTGTGTTCAGGAAGGTAGAGGTACAGACACTCCTAGCTGTGAGGTATGCATTAAGACTACAAGAACAGGTAATCATATTTCCCAGACCCTAATTTGGCATTCGCAATATGAGTGTAAAGGTGATGTGTCTAGGTGTAGATATTTAAATGTAGAGTATAGTGTATGCCATTTAGGAGTAGGAGAACCTAGGTGCTTCAATCTGGAGTATCAACCCCGTACAATTTGGTTGACTCTCAGGAATGGAGACCCTCAGGGGACCCTAATAAACAAAACGGTGTTAGAATCCGTACATTCTTCGGGTGTTCTGCTATTTGATGCATGCAAAGCAATATCAAGTAGTAGAAAGCCGTGGAATGTATGTGGGGATCTTAGATGGGAGAGAACGTATGGGTCTAATGATAAATATATATGTCCCAGTAGTAAAAATAAGTATGTGAGTCCTAGATGCCCAAATAGAGAATATAACTTATGCCCATATTGGTCTTGTGTGGGGTGGGCAACTTGGGGACAGACAGCAGACAAGGATATGATTGTTACTAAGTTGCCTACCAATCCATACTGTAAGTCTATGGAATGCAATCCAGTCCATATTCTTATAAATAATCCTGACCAATTTTTAGAAAAATATGGTAATTTATTCGGGTTTCAAATATACGGGACGGGTTTAGACCCTGGGACAGTATTGTTTATAGGGATAGAGACCGATACGGTAACCTCCCAAACTCATCAGGTATTTCATTCCTTTTATGAAGAGATGAGTATAGATAATAAGATCCCCCATAACGCTAAAAACCTGTTCATAGATTTAGCTGAGAGTATTGCCGGTAGTCTTAATGTAACCAACTGCTATGTGTGTGGAGGTACTAACATGGGAGACCAATGGCCTTGGGAAGCAAAGGAGGTAATGTCTGGTTCTGAGGCAGTTGAACAATTAATATCCTCACAAGCCAATTATCAGATGAGTGTTAGAGGTAAATCTGAGTGGAGATTAAAGACCTCCATCATAGGTTATGTTTGCATAGCAAGGAAAGGAATGATGTTTAATACTTCTGTAGGAGAATTAACTTGTCTAGGGCAAAAAGCTTATGATGATGATACAAAGAATACAACTTGGTGGTCGGCTTCAAATGTCTCAGAACCATCTAACCCGTTTGCAAGATATGCCAATTTAAAGGACGTATGGTTTGACTTATCCATCACATCTAGTTGGAAAGCCCCAGCAAATTTGTACTGGATCTGTGGTAAGAAGGCCTATTCGGAGTTGCCACAGGACTGGGAAGGGGCATGTGTGTTAGGTATGCTCAAACCATCCTTCTTCTTGTTACCTATTGAAACAGGTGAGACTTTGGGAGTTAAAGTGTATGATGTGAATCATAGGAAGAAAAGGGGACCCATAGAGATAGGCGCCTGGGAAGATGATGAATGGCCTCCCCAGCGTATTATAGATTATTATGGGCCAGCCACATGGGCAGAGGATGGTACTTTCGGATATAGAATCCCAATATATATGCTCAACCGCATTATAAGGTTACAGGCGGTGGTTGAGATAATTACTAATGAGACCTCACTAGCGCTCAATCTTCTAACGAAGCATAATACCAGGATGAGGACAGCAGTGTACCAAAATAGATTAGCCTTGGATTACCTATTGGCAGTAGAGGGAGGTGTATGTGGGAAGTTTAACCTGAGCAATTGCTGTCTTCAAATAGATGACGAAGGGCAAGCAATAGCTGAGCTTACTAGCCATATGGTTAAACTAGCGCATGTGCCTACTCAGGTATGGAAAGGGTACAATCCAAGTAGTTGGTTTGGTAACTGGGATGAGCAGTTTGGAGGGCTTAAGGCATTGGTAGGCGGAGTCATACTGATTTTAATGTTGTGTCTGCTCCTGCCTTGTCTTATTCCCTTAGTAGTTAGGTCTGTGCAAAGCCTGATAGAAAATATAGCAGAAAGGAAGGCTGCAGCACAGATAATGGCTTTATATAAATATGAGGCTCTAAATCAGGGAGAAACAATGCAGGAAGAGGAGTGTTGAGGGATTCACATCATAGAAAAGTCTGGTCTGGTTCATGGTAAGCTGAGGTGTATGCAAACCAAGGTTAAGTGATGCCTCAAGTAATTGTGAAATATCAAGAGGCATCAAAGGGGGGAATGTGGTGGAATCTCGGTAAAAATAAATTTAGTAGGCCGAGATTACCACGTGGCATGCGTACGTGCATATGCTGACGTATCGGTCGGTTGGTTGCACGTGGCAAAGATACGATCAGTAGTGTACGGAGCTTGTGCAAGAATACCGGATGTAGTATTCCCCTCCTCCATTATGCTGGACAAGCCATGCGGTCAAGCAGGAAGTTAATTCGTATTTGTTTTGATTGGTTAAGAGAATGTGCGGGTGGAGCTTAATATGGGAGGAGTTATGTGCCTATATAAGGAGCCTGCACTATTGTCCGGGGCTCAGAACTTGTTGTATTTTGTTGACATTAGTCCCTCTGAGTCCCGATCGGTGAGCCGAATAAAGAATCTCTTCCTTCCTGAAGAAACCTGTGTCCATCTCTCTGTGCTTGGCTTCCGTCAGTTTCTCCGGTATCAGTGACACTTATACAAACTTTAATATGGAGATAGAGAGACATGTTTATTAATATACAAATTGATCCTATTGACCAGGGCCGGATTAAGAGCACACTGGGCCTGGTGCTGACAATTATGATGGGCCTAATTACGGAATCTTATCGACCAAAAACACTAAAACAACCATACCTCCCAAGCGTCATGTATCTGATGGAGATGCAGCTATAATAAAACGCATGCTCTATGCTAATCTCTCTCTAATTTATGCTTTCATCTTTCAAGTAAATCCATACCAACTAACAGCAGTGTCCAGTGAAGCAGGAAGTCAATGGGCAGGGTAAAAGGGTGGGCCACTGTTGCGAATCACGTGACCAGACCTGCCAAAAGGGGAGAACAAGCCCAAAAAGGGACATGCCTGTCCAAAGAATTTGAAGGACAGCCTGGCATGAATGCATGTCAGGCTGCCTGCCAATCATGCAGGCTGTCCAACTAAGGGCAAACTATGCAGGCAACACCTTGACCTTGACATAAATGCGTCTAATGATGCGCTCACTCCGTGCTTACTAAGGACTGTCCCCTAGCACTCACTGGTCCACTTGTCTCCTTACCTTCTTACTAGCAGGCAGAAGTTCCTGGTATATAGTCTGAGACAGATAAAGGGTGTATGTAGTGAGTGTAGAAGAATGGGGACATGCCACAGTGTTAGAGAGACCAACGTCTGCATTACCTAAACTAATTTTATTGTAAGTTTTGTTCCCATACATCCCTCTTAAGCTTCCAAACTTAAAGGGACACTATAGTCACCAGAACAACTACAGCCTATTTTATTTGCCCCTGATCTGCCTAGTTGACAGTCTCAGCCAATCCTATGGGGAAGTATTGTAATTTGCTCAGACCAACACTTCTGATGATGTTAGCAGACAGTCAGTTCAGAGGCAGAGCCAGCAGCTGCAGACTTGAATACAAATTCTATTTTACTAGAAGGGGCCAGGGTGGTGTTTTTAACATAATAGGGTCAGAAATACATGATTGTGTTCCTGACCCTATAGTGCTACTTTAAGCAAGAGTATGTGAAGAGTAGTTAGGGTTGCCACCTTTATTGGAAAAAAATACCAGCCTTTATCATTTGTATAATCACAAGGAGTGACATCAGAGAACATTCTGTAAAATCACCAACAAATTACTCACAGTTTGATTCTGCTGTATAGATGGATTGCTCCCAGTGTCTCAGTCTCGCAAGTCACCCAGTGTCTCAGTGTCCCTATGTATCACAGTGTCAGTGTCCCCATGTCGCCCAGTCCCCTAGTCTCCCAGTGTCTCAGTGTCCCCATTTCTCCCACTGTCTCAGTGTGTCCCCATGTCACTAGGATACTGGGGACACTGAGAGACATGGGGACACTGAGACATGGGGACACTGAGACATGGGGACACTGGGAGACATGGGGACACTGAGACATTTAGGGAAACTGGGATGAAATGGGGACACAGACACTAGGGACACACACTGGGAGACATGGGGACATTGAAACATTTGGGGACATTAAGACACTAGGGACACAGAGACATGGGAACACAGACACTGGGAGACTAGGGGCACTGGGGATACTAGCTGGGAGACAGACACTTGGGGACACTGGGAGACATGGGGACAGTTGTGGACATAGACATGGGGACACTGGGACATATAGGGACACTGGGAGACATGGGGACACTAGGCACACTGAGACACTAGGGACACAGACACTGGGAGACATGGGGACACTGAAACATTTGGGGACACTAAGACACTAGGGACACAGAGACATGGGAACACAGACACTGGGAGACTAGGGGACACCGAGAGACTAGGGGACACTGGCTGGGAGACAGACACTTGGGGACACTGGGAGACATCGGGACAGTTGTGGACATAGACATGGGGACACTGGGACATATAGGGACACTGGGAGACATGGGGACACTAGGCACACTGAGACACTAGGGACACAGACACTGGGAGACATGGGGACACTGAAACATTTGGGGACACTAAGACACTAGGGACACAGAGACATGGGAACACAGACACTGGGAGACTAGGGGACACCGAGAGACTAGGGGACACTGGCTGGGAGACAGACACTTGGGGACACTGGGAGACATCGGGACAGTTGTGGACATAGACATGGGGACACTGGGACATATAGGGACACTGGGACACATGGGGACACGGGGACACTAGGCACAGTGAGAGACATGGGACACAGACACTGGGAGACTTGGGGAAACTGATACACTAGCGACACTGGAGGGGGGACATGGGGACACTCGGAGAAACAGCGTCCCCATGTGTCTCAGCATCCCCATGTGTCCCCAAGTGTCTCAGTGTCCCCAGGTCTCCCAGTGTCTGTGTCCCCATGTGTCCTAGTGTCTTAGTGTCCCCTAGTGTCTGTGTCCCCATGTGTCCCCTAGTGTCTCAGTGTCCCCATATGCTCCCTAGTGTCTCAGTGTCCACATGTGTCCCCTAGAGTCTCAGTGTCCCCATATGCTCCCTAGTGTCTCAGTGTCCCCATGTGTCCCTGCTGCCTTTCCCCCCATCCCTCACTTACATGAGCTGTAGAGCTGCTGTCTGGACTCTGTGCTGTGTTGCTGGTCCCCACGGATCAGTGAGTAGTAGAGAGAGGCAGGGATATGCATAGACATATAATACCTAGACGCCGCATTGACCGCTACATCCTATTGGCGCTGATGAGCCGCGGGGCCACCATCTTGGATCGGTCACAGTGTGATCTGCAGCATAGACATATATAGAATATATATGTCTATGATCTGCAGAGCAAGGTCCTCAAAGTAAACATCGTTAGTCTTAAAATCCACCCGGAGGATGTATAGATCCAGTAGCATGATGTTGAATCCTGGGATATTAAATAAAATTAACTGACATTTGCTGCTTTAAGACCTCTGTGGTTATTTACGTTATCGACTAAGTTTACTCAATACATTGAAATTATTTGAATTTCCAGATTGAAACTATGCGTTGCATTTGGATTTAGGTTTGCTAAAACTATAAGTTTAGTGAACTAACCCCACAATCTATCATCTTAATATACATGTTCTAAAGTGGGACTGGATCTTTGCCTGATTTGTAATGTCTTTACTTTTCACCTATTTTTAACTAATATGGATTTTGGAACTGTGCAAAATAAAATGTAGATATCTACAACTCTTTATTATTGTGAGCTCTGTCTTTTGCACTTTGAAGTCCGCATGGAGATAGCATAAAGAGAATAGGAGAAATCAAACAATCACATCACTATTTACTAAAGTGAGATTTGTCACTAAGGCAAAGTAAATAAAAAAAAAATTAGGGACAGAAGTCCTAATATATAGACATATAATACCACACCGGGTGACCGGCCCAAAATGGCGCCCGCATTTCATGGCCCCCCGAGGTCAATACGGCGTCTAGGTATTATATGTCTATGGGGATATGCTGTAACTTCCTATCCCTGCCTCTCTCCACACACAGTGACCCCTACTGGCCGGTGCTGGTATTGCAGAGTAATCTCCACTTATTCTGAGAAAAATACCTGCATTTGTATTGCCGTTATTACTGCAATACTGGCACGGCCAGGCAGCCTCAAATACCGGCTGTGTCAGTAAAATACTAGTCAGGTGGCAAACCTAAGAGTAGTGTGTGTGTAAAAAAAAAAAAAAATTATTATTTTTTTTTTTAAATGGGCCTATGCCATGGGCCTGGGCCTGGAGCTGCAGCTCCATCAGCCCCTATGTTAATCCGGCCCTGCTATTGACTAGAGACTAGTGGGTGCAGGTTACTGCTGTGCCAGTAATCAATGCCACTTATATCTTTGTGACGATAAAGCTCTGTTTTGGTCTCGTCACTTCAAAACACAGTGTACCAGAAGCTGTGAGGCATGTCAAGGTGTTGTGGGGCATATTGTAACCGTGCTTTTTTGTTGCACTGACGCAGCAAAGGCTTATTTCTGGCAAGTCGACAATGCAGCTCAATTGTGTTCAAGTATCGCCATATTGTGCTCCTTTGAAACAACCACACCATATTTTTCAAGAGCAGCCTGTATTTCCACTGAGGTTACCTGTGGGTTTTCTTTGTATCCGAAACAATTCTTCTGGCAGTTGTGGCGGAAATCCTTTTTGGACTACCTGACCTTGGCTTGGTATCAAGAGATCCCCCAATTTTCCACTTCTTAATAAGTGATTGCACAGTACTGACTGGCATTTTCAAAGCTTTGGATATCTTTTTTATATATTTTTCCATCTTTATAAAGTTCCATTACCTTGACAGTTTTTTTCTGCTCCTCATGGCTTAGTATCTTGCCTGCTCCACGTGAGAGCTAACAAACTCACATATGCTAATTGCAATTTCAAAAGCTACAGTTGTGGGAAATTACACTTTAATTGCCATTTTAACCTGTGTGTGTCACCTTGCATGTCTGTAACAAGGCCAAACATTCAAGGGTATGTAAACTTTTGATCGGGGCCATTTGGGTGATTTCTATTATTAGGATTTAAAAAGTAGCCAAACAACTGTGATAATAAATGGCTTCCTATAATCACTACCTTTAAATAGAATTTATATATATATATATATATATATATAAGTTTGCATGTGTGACATGTCATGATTCCCTTTTATTCCAGAAGTTTGATCCTTAAGGGGTTAAAGGAAGAAGCAGAAAGAGAAAATACCAAGACAGGCAGCAATACCACCATGTATCTGATTCTGGGGAACCAGCTACTAACCGCAGTACCTCATCCACTGCTACACTCAACACTGTCAGGCAAAACAGGATAGATGGTGAGGATAGTATGTATATTCAACAAAGACATATTGAAAAGGTACAGTTGAACCCCTCATCATGTGGTGAATTAAACAAATAAAATAAGATGTGGTTGTGGTGCTGGATGGTATCAAATGCCTTGTATTGTAGTGTTTTGGTTTTATCATGCCTGCTACCTCTGCAGACCCTGTTGGAATAAGTTGACAGGGCTTTGTTTGATATCACATTGAAAGACAGTCACACATGCTAAAGACTGGATGTGTCTTTGTGTCTTTGTTCTTCTCATGGTTGAAACGGTGTGGGGCTCATCATTTGCCTACTCACAATTTTCCCTTTGATTTTCCTTTTTCTTTAAATTACATTAATGGCCAATATCGTGGAAACCTGTTGGGGGGAGTGTAAAATAGCCGTGTGTTGTAAACAATTGAAAAGGTAAGCAACCGAATTCTAACACCCAAAATATTAATAACTGTGTGCATGAAATATTAAACAGAAACATTAAATGATAATAATAAAAACTGTATGCACATAAAATTACAGGTAAAAATGGTAAAAATTTTAGAGTAACACTTGATGATATGGTAGCAATGCAAGAAAAAATGAGGTGGAGTATCTTCCAAGCTTCAGTCAGTAGCTGGGAGTTGCTGCAGGATGTTAAATGCAGAGCTTGAATATCCTTGGTTCTGTGAGTGTG
The DNA here is from genome assembly GCF_036172605.1 of Pelobates fuscus. NCBI lineage: Eukaryota > Metazoa > Chordata > Amphibia > Anura > Pelobatidae > Pelobates > Pelobates fuscus. The sequence goes on from NC_086318.1 coordinate 186,202,746, forward strand.
GGAGTGTCTGCAGGATGTTAAACGCAGAGTTTGAGTATTGTGATATAAGCAATCATACAGTCCTGGTTTCACATCATAATACCTAATGAAATAAAACATTTCGTTCACTCCATGGGGCACTGTTGTAAGGTTGTAGCTGCGACAAAAAGGTTTTCTGACTTAGTACTAACAGAAATGGTCTTCTTCGCTTTATCATGGTTTTCTTTTATCATGGTTTTTACTTTTTTCCACTTAAAGGAAAGCTATAGTGTCCAGAATACAAATGTGTATTCCTAAAACTATAGCTTGGAAACCCCCTTTTAGGTCCCCGGCCCCCTTGTCCATGGCAAAAAGGTCATGCAGGGCTCCTCGCATCTAGCCCCACTCTTGCTTGAAGTCGCTTGCAACTTGTCCCTTGTCTGTCTGGGTTATTTTATCCAAATGTTCCCATAGCTGCTAAAAGCTGTGTAGGGAATTTTGTTGTCTGTAGGACATTTGTTCCTATATCCTATTTGTCTCCCGAATTTCTGTTATCAGAGGAGCTCTAATCAATAGAGTGCAGCACATTTGCACCTTTTAGCATAACCACACCCCTAACTATATACAATCTCAGTCTGCCCAAGGCACAGTGCCCTGTTGTGGTTCCTAGTGTCCCAGTAGCGTATTCTTTATCTGTTTTGTATATTTTGGTATTGACCCGACTTTTTCTTGACTACTCGACTTGGCTTTGTCTCTCGTATTGGTGTATTTCTGTCTCCCCTGACTCAGTTTTGTTTCTCATATTTGTGCATTTCTGGCTTCCCTTGACCTTGACCTGTCTGACATTCCTTGTATTGTATTAGATCTACCCGGCTATTCTAAGGACCTATTTAGAGACCTTTTTTATCTGTCTATTTCTTCTGGTGGATTTACATTCTGCATGTTGGGTTATAACGTTACACTTGGGGTATCAGATACATTGCCATGATTGGGTTGGTGAATTTACATATATTGTTCAATGCTTGACACTCTGACACAAAGCCGCTTTGTCTGGGTGTAGTATCTCTGGTTTCAAGCTTTTATTTGCTGGGAGACTGCAGTTAACAGTTTTTACTTCCTGAGCTGAGATATCTGCTGGAAGAGTTTGCCTTTGTTTTATTGATATCTTTGGTATATGTAATGTATCAAGGGAATTGTCAATGGCATTGTTTGTTGGTTGCACTGTGTTGGAGTCTAAGTGTAGGTTGTATATAGATACATAAATCAGAGAAAATGTATCACCTGTTCTGGCAGGGTTGAGAACTTTCTGCCCTGCTTTTCTTTGAATAAAGGGTATAGTTGTGTCCCCCTTCGTTTTCAAAGCTTCCTCTCCAGTAATATTCCCTGATTATTGGAATGAGAGTAAAAGAGGTGTTTTAACCTGCGGAGTTGGTTTTCGGTGTTATGTAATTTTTTTTCCTTCTATCTCTCTTTTAAGCTGGGCTTTGTTTGCAGATATTTGAGTAGGTTTAGATTTGTGATTCTCATTCACTTTTTTCAGTTCTTCATCCAGATGTTTTAGTCTGTATTTCGTTTTCATCCTTGGCCAAGGCTTTTGAATCACTCTAACTTTGTGCACCAGCCACATGGAGGGATGTGTTTTGTAGGAAATACTCTGACATTGAGACTTGAACTTTCTGTTTGATAGACTCTACTGCTTACAGGGATTCATTACGACGCAATACACCTTTCACTCCAGTTTGGTATTCTTCTATAATTAATAGGTGGAGTGATGTCCTATGGAGCATTTTAGAATTTTTGAAGGGTTATTCTGTCTACTATAAAATAGTGAAGCCTAGAGTAGTTTAGTTGTCTGGGAGAATAAGGTATATTTAACATTGTTGATCATATATGACAGGATAAAGTAGTTTCCCTTGTGAATGTGACTGAAATGCTACTGTTTTAGGTATAAGTATACATACCCCTCTGGTTTTGGATAGGGCCATGGAATAATAGCTCAGTGGATAGTGAGCGCTGTGTAGATGGGGGTGCTCAGTTTTAGAAAAAATTGTTTTTTATATACAGATAAGCTGTGCTTTGTCTTTGAAAGCCAATCTAAAAAAACAATGTTTTTGTGTGCAGTGTGCAGTGTTCAGACCCTTTGCATTTATGAACAGGCCCATTATGTATTACTATGGGGTGTGGGTGGGGGGTAGGGGTGGTGTTGAGATTGTACACCTACTTTGTAGAATGAGAGTGTGCGTTAATCTGCATGAAAAGCATATATTTATAGATGGTCCGATATTCAATAGTGTGTCTCATATTGATAGTCAAATATTGGTGAGCAAAAAAGAAATTAGTATCATACAATAAAAACAGAGTGTTGGGAAAAGTAAAAATCTGGTGCTGCTATCACCTATGTGCACCACTCAACACATATACAAGTGAGACAAAGTGAAATATAAAATGGTGAGAGCACTCTAAAATATTTAAAATATTTAAAATTACCAATACTTCATAGGGCTTATTCCGAAAAAATGAGATAAAAAGACCATAGGGTAATACAGTAAAACACTAATATTAAAACACCTCTTTTATGGTCAAACTCACATGTGTCTGAGTCACTTAAAAGCTGACTCAGACTAAACAGCAGAGAAGAGCATCTATGTTGGTGGATGTCTGTTTAGAATTCGGGATACTTCCTTTAGTGCCACACGGTAACCACTCCAAAAGACCCAGGATGCAGGATCACTTTAAAGTTGATTTATTTGCACATAAATAACAAATTTAAATAAAAAACAGGATAATTCCACCAAGAATATCGCCACCTGACGCGTTTCGGCATTACAGCCTTCTTCAGAAGCGGTGATTCTGCTCTTCTCCATTCCGTTGCTTTTAAGTCTAAAGTTTTGGCGCCGTTTTCTCTCCCCTCCGGTAAAACGCTTCCGCATTCGTCATCGGTACTCGACAGACCTGTTTGGCGCATCTGTTTAGCATCCTTGCGCCATGACGTCGGGACGTGATAGTAGTCCCAGGGTTTGCCGGCGGCCATCTTTAAAAGTCCGCTTACAATGCTATTTGCCAGGACTTTTCGTTCCAAAGTTCTTTTGGCAATATATTAAAACATATATATACACATACATTAGCATAAATAGGCAGGTTAGTCAAATTACTTCCCTCTATATGAATGAATAAAATAATTAGATTATACAAGTAAACTTATATATAATACATATTAATACCATTATAACTTATGATGGATATACCCTAATCCTCTTAACTAATAAAAGGAGAAAAGGGGGGGGGGGGGAGGAAGGAAAAATTAAAGAAAAGGAGATATATTAGATAAAATGTCATTAATATATTAAAAATATATATTAAAAAATATATGAATTACAAACATTAAATACACGAGTTTATTTCAAAATCGGCGTTTAAGCCAGTAGGTATCAGGGTATCTACATAAAAAATCCTTCTATTCCTATAAATTCTATTCCACTGGCATTGCCACCATGGGCTTCCAAAAAGTGTTTGGATACAGTGTTGTAAAAATTTTCGATTAATATTATAAATGTGCTCCCTAATGAGGATTTTCAAAGCTCTTGACGTTTTCCCAATATGCGGATACCAATACAGGGAGTGCAGAATTATTAGGCAAGTTGTATTTTTGAGGATTAATTTTATTATTGAACAACAACCATGTTCTCAATGAACCCAAAAAACTCATTAATATCAAAGCTGAATATTTTTGGAAGTAGTTTTTAGTTTGTTTTTAGTTATAGCTATTTTAGGGGGATATCTGTGTGTGCAGGTGATTATTACTGTGCATAATTATTAGGCAACTTAACAAAAAACAAATATATACCCATTTCAATTATTTATTTTTACCAGTGAAACCAATATAACATCTCAACATTCACAAATATACATTTCTGACATTCAAAAACATAACAAAAACAAATCAGTGACCAATATAGCCACCTTTCTTTGCAAGGACTCTCAAAAGCCTGCCATCCATGGATTCTGTCAGTGTTTTGATCTGTTCACCATCAACATTGCGTGCAGCAGCAACCACAGCCTCCCAGACACTGTTCAGAGAGGTGTACTGTTTTCCCTCCTTGTAAATCTCACATTTGATGATGGACCACAGGTTCTCAATGGGGTTCAGATCAGGTGAACAAGGAGGCCATGTCATTAGATTTTCTTCTTTTATACCCTTTCTTGCCAGCCACGCTGTGGAGTACTTGGACGCGTGTGATGGAGCATTGTCCTGCATGAAAATCATGTTTTTCTTGAAGGATGCAGACTTCTTCCTGTACCACTGCTTGAAGAAGGTGTCTTCCAGAAACTGGGAGTTGAGCTTGACTCCATCCTCAACCCGAAAAGGCCCCACAAGCTCATCTTTGATGATACCAGCCCAAACCAGTACTCCACCTCCACCTTGCTGGCGTCTGAGTCGGACTGGAGCTCTCTGCCCTTTACCAATCCATCCATCTGGCCCATCAAGACTCACTCTCATTTCATCAGTCCATAAAACCTTAGAAAAATCAGTCTTGAGATATTTCTTGGCCCAGTCTTGACGTTTCAGCTTGTGTGTCTTGTTCAGTGGTGGTCGTCTTTCAGCCTTTCTTACCTTGGCCATGTCTCTGAGTATTGCACACCTTGTGCTTTCGGGCACTCCAGTGATGTTGCAGCTCTGAAATATGGCCAAACTGGTGGCAAGTGGCATCTTGGCAGCTGCACGCTTGACTTTTCTCAGTTCATGGGCAGTTATTTTGCGCCTTGGTTTCTCCACACGCTTCTTGCGACCCTGTTGACTATTTTGAATGAAACGCTTGATTGTTCGATGATCACGCTTCAGAAGCTTTGCAATTTTAAGAGTGCTGCATCCCTCTGCAAGATATCTCACTATTTTTAACTTTTCTGAGCCTGTCAAGTACTTCTTTTGACCCATTTTGCCAAAGGAAAGGAAGTTGCCTAATAATTATGCACACCTGATATAGGGTGTTGATGTCATTAGACCACACCCCTTCTCATTACAGAGATGCACATCACCTAATATGCTTAATTGGTAGTAGGTTTCGAGCCTATACAGCTTGGAGTAAGACAACATGCATAAAGAGGATGATGTGGTCAAAATACTCATTTGCCTAATAATTCTGCACGCAGTGTATATTGGGAAAACGTAATATATTAATGACATTTTATCTAATATATCTCCTTTTCTTTAATGTTTCCTTCCTCCCCCCCCCCCTTTTTTTCTCCTTTTCTTAGTTAGGAGGATTAGGGGTATATCCATCATAAGTTATAATGGTATTAATATGTATTATATATAAGTTTACTTGTATAATCTAATTATTTTATTCATTCATATAGAGGGAAGTAATTTGACTAACCTGCCTATTTATGCTAATGTATGTGTAAATATACGTTTTAATATATTGCCAAAAGAACTTTGGAACGAAAAGTCCTGGCAAATGGCATTGTAAGCGGACTTTTAAAAATGGCCGCCGGCAACCCCTGGGACTACTATCACGTCCCGATGTCATGGCGCAAGGATGCTAAACAGATGCGCCGAACAGGTCTGTCGAGTACCGATGACGAATGCGGAAGCGTTTTACCGGAGGGGAGAGAAAACGGCGCCAAAACTTTAGACTTAAAAGCAACGGAATGGAGAAGAGCAGAATCACCGCTTCTGAAGGCTGTTTAGTCTGAGTCGGCTTTTAAGTGACTCAGACAAATGTGAGTTTGACCATAAAAGAGGTGTTTTAATATTAGTGTTTTACTGTATTACCCTATGGTCTTTTTATCTCATTTTTTTTAGGAATAAGCCCTATGAAGTATTGGTAATTTTAAATATTTTTAATATTTTAGAGTGCTCTCACCATTTTATATTTCAAAAAAGAAATTAACAAACTAAATACAGTTAAAATAAACAAAACCTCAAACAAGAGAGTGATCACTATAGGCAATATTGACCAGTGATAAGACCACCCTCGGTTATAGATGCGTGTTTCCTTTACAATCCAGGACAATGGCCAAATTGTTGTTTAGGCTTGATTGTCCTTTGGCACAAGAATGTTGACATAGATCCCTGTGTTGCTCTTGTCTGCTGGCAGATAGATAGATAGATAGATAGATAGTATCCAGTATTAATACAAAACCATACTTACACAATTTATTGTATTCTAAGTTGACATAAGTAGAGTGTTCATAAAGGATGCATTATAGTTATTGTTAAATAGCCTCAAATCTGTGATAGCCAGTAGATATTGTGTTCTTTTATATGACATTATAAAATGCATCTTAATAAAGAAATAAGTACTACTTCATGTGAACTGAATTATTAACTACAATAAACAGATTAGAGAAAACACCACAAATGAAACTGAAATCCACTAAGGGGAAATGAAATCCACTAAGGGACATTCAAACATCAGTTCATCATTAATTTAAATTAATCCATAAATTGTTATTTGCTCCTGACAATCTTTAATCTTTAAAGCAGAAGCTCATGCTGTTTTAGTTAAAATAGATATTTGCGCTGAAGTCTTTGGATATTGCAATTGTTATAAATAAATAAGCACCAAGTCATATTACTGAAGGTAGAATAATAATTTTAGAATTGCATATGGAGTAGCAATAACAAAGAGTGGAATGTTGGTTTAAGAGACAAGTACCGTTGTTTTAATAAGCAGGAGTAATGAAATTGGAACATTGAGAAATTCATTCTGCAGAAGAATGACCTGTTTGAGTAATGGATTTTAGTAAATGTTGAATTTATTATATTTGTGTTGGAAACAAAAATAAATATGTATGTATAATATAATATAGAAGTTATGGAATATACATATACCTATTTTATTCAGAAAATCTGCATGTTTCAACGTATGGGACTTTAAGATTTGCATCATTCCAAGATTTAGACCACAAACTGCAATGAAAGCAAGGGGTCAGTTAAGGAGATCTTGGAGCGCAGTATCAGATTAACAAATTTGCCAAGATAAGTACAGAGCCTGAAGAACCTAGACATAGATGCATATAAAAAATGCAGCAAACAGTGAAACATATTCCCTGTCTGGAGCTATAGCATAACAAGCCGTGAAACAAAATACAACCTGGGGAAACCTAAGAAAGTGAGAAAAGATGTAAAAAAAAAGTTTTTCACTAAAGTGAGTATTGTCGGCAATTTAAAGTGATTTACATTTTAAGGCCAAAGTAGTTGAACTGAATGAATTGCTGACTTGAAGAAATTTTTCAGCTTGTCTATCTTGGCCTTAAATTTAAAATTTACTTGGAATTTCTGACTATTCCCACTCTAGTCAATAGCACCAACATCGGCTCTTGTGCCATAATAGAAAGCCCATTTGTTTTATAATAATTTTTAAAAAGTGGTCACTTGGAAAACACTATTTACCAGGGAGGTCCTACAAATGGTCTTTCCTCATCTTCTATAATGAATGCTGTTGAAGTAGGGGATACTTACATAGGTAGGGATGGAACTACCTCATCCTCCACCCATACTACTCTCTTCTGTGATGCTGGAGGGGAAATAAAATATGCCAATAAAATATGTTAACATGGCATAATTATAACGACACTCCAAAGCCCAAATACAAAATAAATATAAATCAATGTTTTGTAGATGTACCCCAAATGAAATATTGCATATATTTTTTTTTCATTAGGGGTATAATTAAACCAATTTGCGAAAGTTGCAATTGTCTTGTCTGATGCTCTGACCTTCCCTAACCCAGACCTTTTGCAGCGGTCTAATCACAGATTTTCCAAAGCAGCTTAATGAGAAGTTTTTCCAAGACAGATGTTCTGGGCAATTGCTGCCTCACAAGTTTAGCTCCACTGATCTAATCAAACCAAGAAGTAGCAGGATATTGTCTGTTTGAAAGCCAGGGGGTATAACCAGGTTAATTTATAATAGTATAACTTTCTATTGAAATATGCTCTTTTTGTAAGATGACAAAAAGAGAACACACTCTTCATACTAGCATGAGCTTTTCTGCATGCTAAAGTGCTGTAGAGATCTATAGTGCTAAGGAAACCAAGTTTAGCCAAACCGAGTTCGGTAGTTTCCTCCCGGAAAGTCAGAGCCTAAGGTAGCGAGAGTTCGGTTCGGTAGTTACAGGAAACGAAATCCATACGGAATATAACAGCTGCATAAGATAATTCCCTTGTTACAGCATACGAATTCCAAATAACAGTCAGAGTCCAGGTTCAGGATACAAGCAGAACTAACGTTTATTCACACACATGGCTTTTTATGCAGGTCCCCATGCAAGGGGACATCCCACAGGGAGGAGTAACATTTATCCAATCCCGAACAGTAAAAATATAAAACACACCCAATACAAACAGGCAGTTCCCTCCCCTAGTCCTGGAGATAATCAGGTCTGATATAGTAACAACCTAATTATCTCCAGGCTGAAAATTCACTATTTTCCCCAATTTCTGGAACACCCCTTTATACCTGGGGTATCCCCACAAATCCTATGTCCCCTGATAGCCCCGATCCGGGTGACCAACATATCCAAATTTCACCCGGATCGGTTCAGGGGTTCGCAAAAAGTATGGAAGTCCTTTGTGACCGGTTCACTGTGGGTGGACTGCCCAAAATAGTTCCAGAGGTTCGTGTGGTTTTGCCGGTCACTTCAGAAAAAGGGAAAAAATGCATAAAAGTACCGAATGAATTCCCCTGGCTCCTAGCAGCGATTGTTCCCCTCATTCGTGTGCATATTTGTACCGAATAGCGCTCTCCTAGCTAATCGGTATCACTAGTTCCAGCGTTCGTATGATTGAGACCGGTGTTTGGGAAGTCGAGTGTCCGATTTTAGTTCCAGACACTCGACGACCAAGTCCCGCTGCCTTTGTTTGACGAAAAAAAGATGGCCGCGGTTTTCTCTGCCACGTGGCGTTCGACAGTACGAACGCTGACCGCACACATAGAGGGTGAAAGTGATGCCGGCTTTGAAGTTAAGTGAGCCAGGGGTGGTCTCTGTTCGGCAGTCCCATCTGCCGAATGAAAAATACACAAAAATGCAAGAACTATGCAAAAAAAATACCGAACAATATAGTAATTTCTTCACACTGCTCCCCTATAAGTCCATAAGTCGGCATACCCGCCTAGACCCTGTCGGGTTGGCTTGGGGATGTCCGAGAAAAGTAGAGGTTTAGGAGTCCAGTTCGGTCTGGCGTGACAGGCCATCCGCATTACCATTTTGTTTGCCGGGCCGGTACTGCATAGTAAAATTATAAGGTTGAAGAGCTAGGCTCCACCGCAATAGCCTGGGATTGTCTCCAGCTACCCGGTTAAGCCATACCAGGGGGTTGTGGTCAGTCATAAGGGTAAATGCCCGCCCATACAAATAGGGCTGTAGCTTCTTGAGTGCCCACACGAGGGCCAAGCATTCTTTTTCTACGGTGGCATAGCTGACTTCTCGGGGTAACAGTTTACGGCTGAGGTATGCCACCGGGTGTTCCATGCCGTCTGTTCCCACTTGGCTTAGCACGGCTCCGAGTCCGAACATGGAGGCATCTGTGTGTACAAGAAATTGTTTAGTGTAGTCGGGTGCTGCCAACACAGGAGCCTCACTCAATGCCGCTTTAAGCTTCTGGAAAGCGTCCGTGCACTCTGGGGTCCAGGAAACCTGTTTGGGAAGGGCCTTCTTGGTAAGGTCGGTGAGGGGTTTGGCCAGGGCGCTGTACTCTGGGACAAACTTTCTATAATAACCGGCCGTCCCTAAGAAGGCTAGTACCTGGGTTTTGGTCCGAGGTTGGGGCCAGTTCGCTATGGCCTCTACCTTAGCTGGTTCTGGACGCTGTCTACCGGAGCCCACCCGGTGGCCGAGATACTGCACCTCGGCTAGTCCTACGTGACATTTGTCGGGTTTTAACGTGAGCCCTGCGAGTTGAATTCGTTTGAGTACCCTGGACACATGACCCAGATGGTCTCCCCATGTGCGGCTGTAGACGGCAATATCATCTAGATACGCGCATGCGAAGTCCTGAAACCCCTCCAGGAGCCTATCGGCCATCCTCTGAAATGTAGCCGGGGCATTCTTCATCCCAAAGGGCATAACCTTGAATTGGTATAGCCCGAAAGGGGTGACGAATGCCGACTTGGGGATGGCCGCAGGCTCCAAGGGGATCTGCCAATAACCTTTGCACAGGTCCAGGGTAGTCAAGTAGTTCCCCCCCGCCATACGGTCTAAGAGCTCATCTATTCTGGGCATGGGGTAGGCGTCTGTTATGGTACGATCGTTAAGCCTCCGATAGTATACACAGAAGCGCGTGGTGCCGTCGCGCTTCGGTACTAGTACTACCGGGGAGGCCCAAGGACTTTGCGAGGGTTCTATTACCCCTAACTGTAACATATCCCTTAACTCGGTGAGCATACCCTCATGCACTGCTTCCGGGATCCGATATGGTTGTTGCCGCAGTGGCGTCTCTCCCTGGGTTTCCACGCGGTGTACCGCAGCGGAGGTATAGCCGGGGGTGGCTGAAAACATCTCTCGGTATCTCTGCAGCAGTTGCGTGGCCTCACCCTTCTCTAGGGGGTTTAAATTTTGACCCAAGCTTACTTGGTCAATAGTACAGGGGGCGGTGTCTAGTAAATCTGGGAGGGGTAGTCCCTCACTATCTTCCGTGGCGGGGGCACACACGGCGCCCACATCTTCTGTTCTCTCAAAATATGGTTTGAGCATATTCACATGGAAGGCTTTGGTCAGCCTTTCATCTGAGCATTTGCTCACGATGTAGGTAGTCTCGCTAACCCGTTCTACTACCTTGAATGGTCCCTGCCAGGCTGCTTGCAGCTTATCCTTTTTAACTGGTCTCAAAGCCAATACCTTCTGCCCTAAGTCCAGCACTCTATCTTGGGCTCCCCTATCGTACCATTTCCTCTGGTCCTCCTGGGCCGTCTGCAGGTTCTCCCGAACCGATGCGGTGAGCGCCCGCAGACGGTCCCGGAACTCCAGGACATACTGGACGATAGGGACTCCCCCCTCATCTGTATTTCCCTCCCAGTGTTCCCGTACGAGCTCCAGTGGGCCCCGAACTTTTCTCCCGTACAGGAGTTCGAAGGGGGAAAACCCAGTGGAGGCCTGGGGCACCTCACGGTAGGCAAACAGAAGGTGGGGAAGGAACTTTTCCCAATTCTTGTGGGACTCCGTAAAGGTTTTTAGCATCTGTTTTAGCGTGCCATTGAAACGTTCACAGAGCCCGTTAGTCTGGGGATGGTACGGGGCACTGAACAGGGGTTTCACTCCACAGCTCTGCCACAATTGTTGTGTCAGGGTAGCCGTGAACTGAGTTCCCCGATCGGAAAGGATCTCCTGTGGGAAACCTACTCGGGTGAATATTTGAATAAGGGCCTCTGCCACGGTTTCTGCCTCTATATTGGGGAGGGCGACTGCCTCCGGGTATCTAGTGGCGTAGTCGACCACGGTTAGTATGAACTTTTTGCCCGACTGGCTGGGTCGGCTGAGGGGTCCTATTAAATCTACCGCTACTCGGTGAAAGGGCTGTTCTATAATGGGCAATGGGTGAAGTTTGGCCTTCCGAAGGTCTCCCCTTTTTCCTATCCTTTGGCAGACGTTGCACGTCCTGCAATAATACTTGAGGTCCTGGGTGACCCTGGGCCAGAAGAATGTTTGGGTTAACCTGTCCCTTGTCTTTTTAACCCCTAAATGTCCTGCTAGGGGAATGTCATGACTGAGTTTTAACAACTCAGCCCGGAATTTACGGGGTACAATTAACTGTCTTTTGATGACCTGGGTGGCCCCCTGTCCCACCCCCTCGGTCACTCTATACAGCAATCCCTTATACCACTCAAACTTTTCGTGCGGGTTGTTCCCTGGGGTAACGGCCGCTGCCTTCCTATAACCCTCTAATGTGGGGTCGGTACGCTGTTCTTGTTCAAACCCCTGGGGGGTATCCCAGAAGGGACAGGGAGGATCGGGTAAGGGGGGTATTTCGACTCTTACCTGGTTTTCCTCAGAGTGCAGCGGAGCTTCCAGTCTGGCTTGAGCTCGGGTGGTAACCGGGTATGCCTCGGCAGGGGGGTCTCGGGCTAGTTGGGAGGTCAAGCATCCCACATCATTTCCCAACAAAACCTCGGCGGGTAGTTCTTGCATAATCCCAACCTCCAGCTGTTTGGACCCAGAACCCCAATCAACAAGGATATTGGCGGTGGGCAGTTTGTGGATAGCGCCCCCAGCCACCCTCACAGCGACTGTGCGTCCGGTGCGAGCTTGCGCTCTGATTGTGTGAGGTTGCACCACAGTCAAAGTAGCCCCAGAGTCTCTCAGAGCCCAGGCCCCCACGCCATCTACGGTAATCCATTGGCGGTGGTGGTCCCGGTTGTCACCCCCAGCTTGCACTGGGTTGACCTCGTGTAACACACTCCACTGTTCTTCTTGGTTAGGGACACCGGTTGTGCTTTCTTGCTGCACACAATGAGCAGCTGCCTTGGGTTGTTGTGGGGGTTGCCTTTCCCAGCTTCCCCGGTTTAAGCGAGGGCACTGATTCTTCTAATGTCCTGGTTGCTTGCAATAATGGCACACTGCAGGGGGTCGAGGTGTGTTTGCGGGGTTCGGTGAGGGGCTACTCATGGAGGGTCTAGGAGGAGTAGGGGTTGTTGGAGCCGTGTAGTGAGGCTTAAAAGGTGGTCTGCTCACCCCTTGCTCCTTCCTCCTGTTATCCTGGTACTCATCCGCTAGCCTGGCGGCTTCCTCCACAGTTTTTGGTTTTCTATCTTTAACCCAGTCTTTTATGTCCTCTGCAGAGTGATTAAAAAATTGCTCCAGTAACATCAGTTGCAAAGCATCCTCCAGAGTGGTTGCTTGGCAGCCCTTCATCCAATTGCGGGCCGCCCGTTGCAGCCGAAACGCCCATTCTGTATGGGAATCTCTCCCAGTCTTCCTCAGATCTCTAAACTTTTTCCGGTATGCCTCCGGAGTTACAGCATATCTGGCCAACAAAATGTCTTTTATTTTTTCATAATTATGTATGTCCCCCTCAGGTACTGCTCGCAGCGCCTCGGCTGCTCTACCTGACAATTTACTGCTAATGACTGCAGCCCATTTCGTGGAGTCTAATCCCTCCAGTGCACATTGGCGTTCAAAGTCTTGCAAGTAACTGTCAATTTCCATCTCATTGTCATTAAAAGATTTAAAGGCTGCATAATTTACCTTCTTTGGTATTTCCCCAGTACTTCCCGGGGAGTGTAGTAAATCTCCCTGTGACGGTCTGTCCCGGTCCTCTCGCTCTTTTTGCGATTGTCTGGCTTGTGCCATGACCTGCAGAACCGCCTCTGTAGTTGGGCTGGGTCCCAACAGACTGAGCATCCATCGGATGTCCTTTTGCATCACGTTTTCTTCCTCTTGATCCATTTCTGTATTGCTGGTATTATCGCTCTGTATTAATTCTGCAATTAACATGGCTTTTGTCTTGTTACTTGCCACTCTGCCTCGAGCTTCCAGTAAATCCTTTAGTGTGGTTCTTTTAAGTAGCTGGTACTGCTGAGCCATTCATTCCCTTGCTTGGTTTGCAATGTCCATTCGGGATTCGAATCCCTCCGCTTGCCACCAGTTGTAAGGAAACCAAGTTTAGCCAAACCGAGTTCGGTAGTTTCCTCCCGGAAAGTCAGAGCCTAAGGTAGCGAGAGTTCGGTTCGGTAGTTACAGGAAACGAAATCCATACGGAATATAACAGCTGCATAAGATAATTCCCTTGTTACAGCATACGAATTCCAAATAACAGTCAGAGTCCAGGTTCAGGATACAGGCAGAACTAACGTTTATTCACACACATGGCTTTTTATGCAGGTCCCCATGCAAGGGGACATCCCACAGGGAGGAGTAACATTTATCCAATCCCGAACAGTAAAAATATAAAACACACCCAATACAAACAGGCAGTTCCCTCCCCTAGTCCTGGAGATAATCAGGTCTGATATAGTAACAACCTAATTATCTCCAGGCTGAAAATTCACTATTTTCCCCAATTTCTGGAACACCCCTTTATACCTGGGGTATCCCCACAAATCCTATGTCCCCTGATAGCCCCGATCCGGGTGACCAACATATCCAAATTTCACCCGGATCGGTTCAGGGGTTCGCAAAAAGTATGGAAGTCCTTTGTGACCGGTTCACTGTGGGTGGACTGCCCAAAATAGTTCCAGAGGTTCGTGTGGTTTTGCCGGTCACTTCAGAAAAAGGGAAAAAATGCATAAAAGTACCGAATGAATTCCCCTGGCTCCTAGCAGCGATTGTTCCCCTCATTCGTGTACATATTTGTACCGAATAGCGCTCTCCTAGCTAATCGGTATCACTAGTTCCAGCGTTCGTATGATTGAGACCGGTGTTTGGGAAGTCGAGTGTCCGATTTTAGTTCCAGACACTCGACGACCAAGTCCCGCTGCCTTTGTTTGACGAAAAAAAGATGGCCGCGGTTTTCTCTGCCACGTGGCGTTCGACAGTACGAACGCTGACCGCACACATAGAGGGTGAAAGTGATGCCGGCTTTGAAGTTAAGTGAGCCAGGGGTGGTCTCTGTTCGGCAGTCCCATTTGCCGAATGAAAAATACACAAAAAAGCAAGAACTATGCAAAAAAAATACCGAACAATATAGTCATTTCTTCACAGTGCCCCTGTAATTGTTACCAATTCTATGCTTCCCTTTGAGGTTTTGGCACCATTGCTGATTATACGTGCTAGAAAACTGCAAAATATCTTAACGTTTTAGTGACACCAGGGTTTTTCTCCAGCATCAACTAAATAGTGAATAACATAATTATATAAGCATAATTATAAATATATTAAAACATATAGAAAATAAAGATGTAGGTACTAGAGCAAATCTCAGTTCTAGCCCTTACATTTGTACAAACTTTAGTAATGGTTTTAAATCAACACATTCCAGTCCTGAAATAATATGCATTTTACAAGTAATTGCTTCCATAAACATATTGTATTAATGTTAGAAGAGAGAGGTCCATAGGGGAAGTTATTTCCCCTACAAAACAGAAAACATATGAGTTTGCTAAAAAAAAAAAAAAAAATCAGAATGCCAATTAAACATACATTTTAATCAAAGGATCATATAAATAAATACATACATTAAAACAGTTAATACATAAAATCTAATCCTAGCAATATAAATATATTCTATGAGGTGGTCTGTTGTTACATGCAATTGGTACTTTGCTTCTGTGTAAGAGTTGGATATGTTTATCATAAAAATGACTGCTATATTGGAAAATAATGTACATCAACTTTTATTTATTCAATTTATAGCATTAACTTAAAAAAGGAAAGAACAAAACAAACAAAAAACAAACAAAACAAAACAAAAAAACACATCAATATAACTGCTTTAAGCAAGGACATAGTGGCAATGCCAACCACTGTCAAATAACTCACACCAAAGATTTCCATGTTATAGCTGTCACATTGATAAACATAATCAATCCAAAAAAAATAAAAAATAAAATATATATATATATATATATATATATATATATAATAAAAATAAATTAAATTCCTGAGACTCGACATGGGGCTTCAAAAGGGATCACAATCTTTGTTGACTTATATAATTTCTATTTGTCCAGGGTAACCATAGTTTGGCCAAATCCCTAATGCCAAAGAAGGGGTTTAAATCCATCCTGTGCTGATAGTCTATTTGCTTTATAATATTATGCCATAATAATGGGATAGAAGATTTCTAAGCCCTAGCTATACATATTTTAATGGCAAAAAATATATGGGTCAGAAGATGTTTTTGATATTTATCTTGCGAAGGAAAATCAATGTTAAAAAGGAAAAGTTGAGGGCTAATTTATTTTATCTCCTTGAAAATAGAATTAACAAGACCAAGCATTTGGGTTTTTACGTTAAGTCCCTGACATTCCCACCTTATATGGTAAATAGTGCCCTCCTCATTTCCACATCTCCAACAATTCCTAAATTCCTAGAATATACAGATGATATTTTATAGAGTCTAGCCGGTACCATATACCATCTATATATTATCTTTAGATGTGTTTTGTAGAGAGAGACACTATGTATACAGCGCTTAACTAGGAGTGTAGCTTTAGTCCATTCCAGAACTGGAAAAGATTCCCCAATATATCGTTCCCATTTAGTAAAGGAGGTAACATGGGAGTCTTGTTCCATCGATTCTAGCAATTTAATAAATCTAGAAATCCCTCCCTTCTTTTTATATAGTACAATAAGAGGATTAACATTATGGTCCTTAAGTATAGTCCTAGATAGTAGAACATTTTTAATCCTTAGATATTGAAAAAGGTCTCTAGGGGGAAGATTATATTTGTCTTGCATTTGTATAAATGGGATGGGTTTAAATCCATCCCATCAATCAGAGATCTTCAATATGCCTAGGTGTGTCTAGGATTGGACATTTATATTATCCATTGCGTCTTGTAGGACCACTAATGGAACCCTATATAATAATTTGTCTTCCAATTTAATTTTTTTATTTAAGGTTTTTGAGGTATTAATCATTTCTATCAGTATTCTATTGGAAAGATGCTTGGTATCCAATTCACCTAGTTTCAAAATACCCATCCAAAAAAGAACAAACAATTTATATCTGTGGCTATCCTCCTGTTCTAGAGTAAGCCATGATTTATTTCCCTGGTTCTGTCTAGCCACTGTAAAAGGTGAGTCGCCATACATGCTTCATGGATTTTATCAACATCTGGAAATGCTATTCCTCCCTTCTGATAACTCCTTCGAAGAGTGTCAAACGCTATCCTAGGTGGTTTATTTGCCCAAATACATTTAGAAATCAGATTTTGAAAATGGTTAAGAATACCTTTCCCCACTCTATAAGGAATCGCCCTAAGATAGTATACAAATTTAGGTATCAAGAATGCCTTGATCATATTTAATCTTCCTGTCCATAAGGACTCAATCTTCCTCCATTTGTCTACCTGTTGTTGCAAATCTTTTAATAGACAGTCATAGTTTGTTTGTATCATCCTCTCAATATCAAATGATAGTTTAATCCCCAAGTAGCCAATAGTGTCCTTTGCCCATAAAAGATGGAAACATGCAGTCAGAAGATCTTTCTGAGCCTCAGATAGAAAAGAGGCTAAAATTTGCATTTTTTTTTCATATTAACCTTGTAGTTAGAGAAAATACTATAGATAGATATAGCATCCAGTACCGATGGAATTGAAACCATCGCATCCGTCAAGATAAGGAGGACATCATCTGCAAAGAGGGGAACCTTGATTTCCCAGTTGAGAGACTTGACCCCCTTTACATTAGTATTCTGTCTGATCAAACTGGCCAAAGGTTCAATTGTAAGGATATATAACAGGGGAGCCAAAGGGCAACCCTGTCTAGTACCATTTTTAACCTCAAAGTGGTCAGACTCAACAAAAGAATTAACTATTTTAGCTGTAGAACTCCTATATAACAGCATAGTTTTATATCTGAACTGACCCTCTAGGCCAAACTGGCCTAGTCAAGGAATCTCCAATTGACTCTGTCAAAGGCCTTCTCAGCATCGAGGGCCATAATAACAGATCCCCATTTATGCTCATTTATTCTGTGTATTAAGTTAAATATCCTACGTGTGTACCTCTCCCTCTCACAAATCCAGACTGATCACAATCAATCAGTTCTCCAATTACCTCTTTAAAACGATTGGACAATATTTGAGAAAATATTTTCATATCTAAATTAATAAGAGATATAGGTCTATAGTTAGCAATAAGTGTTAGATCTTTCCCTACTTTGGGTATAGGAATAACTGAAGACGACAACAACATCTCATTGGGGAAGGGGGTATCCACGGATACCTTCATAAACATCTCTAAAAGGATAGGGGAAATAAATCTAGAAAAAGTTTTATAGAACATTGCTGAGAAACCATCAGTTTTAAATTATCTATTGCTTTGGTTACTTCTGATAATAAAAATTGGGCATTCAGCATTTCCAACTTCCTTTGATACATTTTTGGTAGTTTAATATTTCTCAAGAATGTATCCATTTCTTCTTTACTCTTCCCTACCTCCTCTAGATTATATAAGGATCTATAGAATTCTGCAAATGCATTTGCAATGTCATTTGGTGACGTTAAATGTTTATCCCCTAAAACAATTTTTTTATAGATTTATCTTTAAGGTTATTTTTGATTTTTTTTTTTTCAATTTGACAATTTTTATTGTTATTTTCGGATAATGAAACTGGGGTTACAGAAGGATAAAGGGGAGGGGTGTAGACATTCGTATTACATCAATAGCATTCCAGTAAGACATTTTCATCATTCACATTTGGGTTAAGTCTGTGAGTGTACCCAGTGAGTCATATCGTGCCCTTATGCGGGGATTATCTTGGCTATTGTTGCTCCCTGTTGTTGATGAGTTGTCCTAGGTGGAGGGGAAGGATAGGGGGAAGGAGGCGGTGGTGGCGTAGGGTAGGGGGGGTATGGGAACAGGGTACCTTACTCTCTAGAACTATCAGGAGGTTTGCTGCTATTAATATGTGGAATATAAGGCTAGCCTGTGATTTTGTGCAGGATATCAGCGATTATAAATAGTAAGGCTTTCTCCGGACTAAGCTTAGTATCTATGAGCAGCGCCCCCTTAATCATCTCCTCTACTCTCTTCCAATATTCTTTGAGAGCCGTACACGTCCACCAAATGTGGAGCATCGTGCGCTCTTCTTTTAAGCATCTCCAGCAGAGTTTTGAAGTGCCTGGGTAGATGCTAGCTAATCTGGATGGCACCAGGTACCATCTATATTGCAGCTTGTGCATAAGCTCTAGGTGGGAAGCACATCTGCATCTGCCCTTATGCGCTATGAATGCCTTGTTCCATTGCTCTTCTGAGAATATTGTACCTATCTCCCTATGCCAAGCCTCTTTAAAGTTGTCTGTCTGTGATTGGTGGCTGGAATCGTTGAGCATTGCATAGAGGAGTGAGAGTGGCTTCTTGGGCATGGTCATGGTTGTGCATGCTCTTTTTTACGCTTTTTGTGTGTGTCGGGGTAGATAGGGTGGTATTGTGTGTTAGTATGCCTTTTAGTTGTAGGTAGGAGAATATCAACCTCTGCGGCAGGTCATACTGTGTTTGCAGGTCTGGGAATTGTTTCAGTAGTCCTTGGCTATACAGGTGTGTAACTAGTGTGCATCCTTTTTCATTCCATATGCGGTGGTCGAAAGTGGGGTGTGCCATGTGTATGTTGTATAAGGGAGTGGCCATCGCCCAGTCAGTGGTATACCCTAGCTGTGGTTTGGCCTTGTCCCAGGCCTTTAGCAGGGTGTCAGTTGTAGTGGGTATCCCCGGGAGCGACGGGCGGCTCCCGTGCGGTACCCAGAAGAAGTATCTAAGGCCCCTGGGGCATGCTCAGGTCGACTCATCTCCACCCATAGCGGTGGGCTGTGTGTTGTGTGTGCCTGTATGGCTGTGGCCAGCAGTGCTGCCTTATAATACGTTTGCACCTCTGGCAAACCCAACCCCCCTGCGCCACCTGTTTAGTGAGAATCCTCGTGGCTACTCAAATTTTTTTGAGCGCCCAAATGAAGCTGATGTTTTTTTGCAGCCATCGGAGGTATGTATTTGGTAGTGGGATCTGCAGTCTTCTGAGTAGGTACTGGAATTTAGGCAATAGCATAATCTTGACCGCCGCCAGTCTCCCCACCCAAGACAGGTATTTATCTTCCCATTGTTTTAGTGTGTCACTGATTTCTCCCTGTAGTCTCCCATAGTTGAGGTCCAAGAGACCCTGTGGCTCTTTTGGAATTCTCAACCCCAGGAATGTGAGGTAGTCGTCTCTCCAGTCCAAGGGGAATGAGTGTTTTAATTGGTCTATGTCACGCCGCGGTATACCTATTCCCATAGCTTGGGTTTTCGTGACGTTGAGCTTGTAATATGATTGCTCGCCATATTTCTCTATTTCATGTAAGAGGTTCAGCAATGATATGTGCAGTTGTGTAAGTGTTAGCTTTATGTCGTCGGTGAATAAATTTGCCTTGTATACCTTTTTTCCTATCTCCATACCGTGTATCGCAGGGTTATCCCGTATCAGAATCGCCAGTGGCTCTAACGCCAGGACGTATAGCAGGGGGGACAGGGGGCACCCCTGTCTTGTGCCGTTCGTGAGCTGGAATGGCTTGGATAGAAATCCAGCATTTAGTACTCTCGCCGTGGGGGCGCCGTAGAGGGTTTTCACCACCGACACAAACCCGTCGGGGATGTCAAACGGGTTTGTGTCGGTGGTGAAAGTTCCTCCTTGTAGGAACCCCCAGTGTAGGTGGTCGAACGCTTTTTCAGCGTCGAGGGAGACCAACAGTACCCCCCTTAACCGAATCTTCAGATGGTAGAGGATGTTGATGACCTTCCTCGTATTATCTGTACCCTGTCTCCCCTTGATGAAGCCCACCTGGTCGTTATGGATGATATGCGGTGGTAAGTTTTGCATCCGTGTTTAGGAGGGAGATGGGTCGAAAGTTCTGCGGCACCATTGGGGGTTTATTCGGTTTAGGGAGTGTGACCATATGCACGGCCAATGTTTCCCTGGGCAGTTCTCCTTTGAGAGCTGCCTCCATGAACAGTCTAACCAGGTAAGGCGCCAGTATGTCGCCAAACCTTTTGTAATATTGGTTGTCAAACCCGTCAGGTCCTGGGGATTTTCCCGACGGAAGGTCTTTAATCAGGTCCCAGATCTCATGTTCCTCCATCGGTTTAGTGAGAGCTTCTTTTTGTTGTGCTGTGATCTTAGGTAGTGTAACCGTGTCTAGGTATTTCCTAATGTTTAGGTTTGTCGGGTGTGTAGTTTGCGTGTCTTCTCGTATATTATACAGGGAGGAGTAGTATGTGGCGAACACATCACTGATTCCCCTAGGGGTGGAGAATTTGGACCCCTTCTGGTCTGTGAGGTAGGATATTTTCTGATTTGCCTGCCTGGTTTTTAGTCGTTTTGCTAGTAGCTTGCTTGCCCTATTGCCCTGCACTTAGTGGGTCAGTCTAAGCCGTTGCATGTTTGAGTTAAGTCCGTCCAGTGCTTGTCGATGTATAAGCTTAGTGAGCAGGGCTATTCAGTTTTTTGTCTCTATAGTCGGTGTGGTTTGGTTTAGTCTATTCATCTCGTACAGTTCTGCTTGCCATGCTCTAAGCTGTGTTTGACGCTTCTTTTTTACGTATGTTGCTCTGCGTATTAGTAGGCCTCTCGCTACTGATTTGTGTTCAAGCCACATAGTAGCATCTGTGGTTTCTTTAATGTAATTTTGTTGGAAGTATGTGCGGAGGTCTCCTGCCAGTGTTTCTGCAAATCTCTCATCACTCAGCAGAGAGTTATTGATTTTCCAGGGGCTACGGTGTTTAAAGTTGTAATTGTTCTTTAATTCTATGGTTACTGGTGCGTGGTCAGACCATGTAATTTGCTGTATGTCGCTAGCCATGATTTGGTCTAGTGCCAAACCTGATACAGGAAACCATACATTTTAGAGTAGGAGTTATGCACCGCTGAGTAATGTGTATACACTCTCTCTGTCGGGTGTGTAACCCTCCAAGCATCGTACAGGTGATAGTCGTGCAAGAGGTTCGCTATGGCTCTGCATGGCCTATTTAGAGGGCGATGGCTTTTTCTATGTGGCGGTAGTGTCGTGTCTAGCAACGGATCTATTATGTGATTAAAGTCACCCCCTATCACTGTGATGTCTGTTTGGGCATTGCTTGTTTTGGTTAGGATTTTGTGTAGGAAGTTCCTCTGATTGGTATTTGGGGAGTATATATTTACGATGGTGTATAGCATGTCATTAAACTTCCCTATGAGAATGATGTACCTGCCCTTTGGATCTATGTCCGTGGAGTGGAGCGTGAACGAGACCGCCCTACTAATCAGGATGGACACCCCTCTAACTTTCGCTGGAGATGTGGCATGGAATTGGTGTGGGTAATCATTGGTCAATATTACGGGGTGGTCGTTGTGTCTAAAGTGCGTTTCTTGGAGGCATAGGATATTAGCACCCAGGGTTCTAATCTCTCTGGCAAGTAGGTGTCTTTTCACTGGGGCGTTTAGGCCCCTGACATTAAAAGAGCACACTATCACGGTGGTTCTTGGGGTTGGTACTCTTTACCTCGCATGTGGTATTCTATGGTTTGAGGGGTCACCACTCTTCCCAGCTTGTTCATGCCGAGCAGTGTTACCCTCTGTGTGTTGGTTAGGTCCCTTATTGGGCCTGCGGAATTGTTAGTAGGATCGGCCCTGCGGCCTCCAGGGCTTGTCAGGTTTTGTGTGGTGTTTGTTGTTGGATTACCCACTAACCCTATCACCCGTTCGTTGGTAAGGTATAAAACATGTGTAACGTAAACACAACTTAAAACAACATACAATAATTCATTAACATAAACCAAAGTATTTACAGAAACATTCTTGAGTACTAGTGATGCCGTGTGTTCGGCTTGGCACTGCATTGTCGTGCCTTGGGGGAAGAGGCTTATAGCCTCCTGTCCTATGGGAGTTTTCTCCCTTTGTGGCTATATCTTGTGTTTCCGTTGGGTAGTCCCAACTAAGTGCTAAAGCCTTGTGAATATGCTGGCTTTATGTATATATATAGATGTTTTACTTGTATTATTATTTTTATTTTATTTTATTTTTTGCGCATATTTGCACTGTCTCCGTTCTGGTTCTCCGTGTACTAAGGTTGTGTGGGTGGCTCTCTTTATTTATTTATTTTTTGGGGGGGGGGGGCGAGTATGTTAGGTTGGTTTGGCTCTCCTAGGTGAGCTGGGAGGGAAGTAAAGGAGCCGATGTCTGCGCTACTCTCTTGTCCCTTATGCTCCCTAATGTACTCCCTCTCTCATCCCCATGCTCTATCTGGAGCACTTGTGTTATATCGTGTTATCTCGTGAGTGCGGTGCAGTTTCGTACTTTACCCAGCCCTGCAGCTGATATGTCCATGAGTTTGGATTCAATAGAGCGCCCACGCTTTTTCCTCTTTTTCCAGTCCTGTGTCATTTTGGGTCTGCCCCCCTCTTGGTCCGTCAGTGGCGTGGCTGCAATGTTCCAATCTCTCAGGACTCGCTGGCCTTCCTCTAGTGAACCGATGGTGGTGGTCTTCCCTTCTCTCATCACTAGGAGCTTGGTGGGGTACCCCCATCTGTATGGAAGATGATTCTCTCTGAGTTGAGTGGTCACTTCTCGGAAGTCCTGTCTCCTCTTTAGTGTATATGAGGAGATATCCGCATATATAGTCGTACCTCTGTAGGCCGGGGGCATCTCTTTCCGTTTTCTGCTGACGTTTAGGATTGCTTCTTTGGCATGATAGTAACGCATCCTGAGCAAGATGTCTCTTGGTGTGGTTGGTGGTAAAAAATTAGGTTTAGCCGTTCTGTGGATTCTATCCAATAGGAGCAGATTGTCTGGTAAGTCAGGGGCCAATTCCCGCAGCAGGCCCGTGATGTGAGCGGAGAGATCCTCAGTTTTCACTGTCTCCGCTACTCCCCTTATCCGCAGGTTATTGCAGCGTGCCCGGTTCTCCATGTCCGCTATTTTGAGATCTTGGTTATTTAGTCTCTCAACTAGACCTTCTACTGTGTCTGTCAGTGAGTTGTGGGCCTCCGCCATTTCTGCGATTTGATCCTCAGCGTGCGATGTGCGCTGGCCTATGTCATGTATTTCTTTTTGCAGGTCTCTGATAGCTGTGTCCAGCTTACCCACTATCTTGTCTGACATCTCCTCCAGCAGCTTTTTTCAGGGAGTTGTGGGTCAGTGGACTTTCCTGTTCGCTGTTCTGGGCCTCCACGTCGGGTTCCCTGCCGGCGCGATCTTGGGAGTGCTCAGCCTGGCTTGAAGCCTTACCCTGCGCTGTCCATGCGGCGAAGAAATAATTTTTCTCCCCCTTCTTTCCTGCCCTTTTGCCTTTGGGCTGAGGCATTGTGGTTCTGGACGTGTTTTTGTGGCGTTTTGATGCATGATAGGCTTTGTATTACACCTTTTTAGCCGTCGCGGCACGGAGCTCTGACTACATGCGGCTGCTCCAGTCCGCTTCCAGGACACGCCCCAGGTTATTTTTGATTTTATTAGAAAGATCTTTATTTATTTTATTGTTATTATGGTACCATCTTTGCTTAAGAAATAATATATTTTTATTGACCATGTCATAAATTCTATCTTTGATAATTTCCCTTAAGTTAGCTATTTCTTCAATTAAGTCTTTATTCACCATATTTTTATTTAAACGTTCCTTATTTACCAATTTTATTCTTAACTCTTGCAAAGATTCTCCCTTCTTCCTTTTAAATTCAGAACCAAGTTTAATCAATAATCCCCTTACATAACTTTTAAAGGTACACCATACCATTGCCGTGGGGACTTCCCCATTATCATTAGTAATCAAAAAGTTTTCAATTTCAGATGACAAAAAATCAATGTTACACTCTGATTTCAAAAGGCTTTCGTTAAGTCCTTTTTTGTGCTTTTAAAGTGATATGATTCTCTGCTTTTTTGGAATTGCAGAAATTTCAAAGACCTTTATAAATATTCTTCATTTATACTTCTATTATTTGGAAATGTATTATTGTGTATACTGTGCCCCTATGTAAAGACACTTAAGTGGATTTATATTACTTCATTACTTGACTAGGGTGATACAATTATCTATTAGTGAGTGCATTTTATATATGTGTTTGTTTTTTTATTTGTTCATATTTTAAATTTCATCTTTTTCCATTAAATAAATACTTTTGTTTTAATTGGCACCCTGAGTTTTTTTTATTTTCATGTGCATTCCCGTATAGTTTGTTTGATCTGCCTATGTAATAGGTTTGTTGGGATACTTCTTATTTAGTGAGTTGCTGCTACCTCGCTTAATTGTTTTGTTATTGGTATTATGTTGTTGAGAACTGCAGATTTTTTATGAATTATTCCCCCTTGCCTGACCTGAATTTATTTTTAGGGGAAATGCAGATAGGGACATAAATTCAATGGCTTAATGTCTTTCCTTTAGTTACCTCCAGTTAAAAAATATAATATAAAAAGTTTTATGAATTGTTTTATGAAATATGTGGAGGTCCTTCTTAAATACCCAAGTTGTAATATGTTTGAAAAATCAAGAAAGAACTAAATAAACACACTTGAGAACATTTACAGTATATAGTAAACATAGTGTAAAATCACCAATCAATAGTAATTTTCAGGCACACAGTGAGGATTACCTATGTTGTTTTTCCTCTTAATAGTGAAAAATAACTATTTCCAAAAGAGGTGGTAACTTGCAAGACAAATGGAAAATAAAAAACACACACAGAGAGTCATTCTGAATTTTTGAATTAAAAGCTAGATATAAGAAATACATTAGATACATTAAGAATTAAATATATGTATAATAGTATTTATCATTGAAACTAACCCCTTAAGGACCGGACTGTTTTTGTGATGTTGTACATTTGCGACCAGGCCTCTTTTTACACTTTTGTGGTATTTATGTTTAGCTGTATTTTTCCGCTCTCTCATTTACTGTTCCCATACAAATTATATATTGTTTTTTTCAGGACAAAAAGGGCTTTCTTAACATACCATTATTTATATAATCTCATGTAATTTAATTAAAAAAAATTAAAACATATGATAAAAATTGAAAAAAATACATGTTTTATACTTTTACTTGAAAAATCTTTTACTCATCTACAAAGGTGAATGAAAAAAACTGCTATTGTTGTCCTGAGTTTAAAAATACCCAGTGTTTACGTGCTTTTTTGCTTTTTTTTTTTTTGCAAGTTATAGGGCTATAAGTACAAGTAGGATATTGCGGTTTCAAAACATACATTTTTAAAATGTATTAATAGTGACATTTTAACACTATTATCTGTCATAAATCTCTGAATAACACCCCACATGTACATATTTTTTTTAAAGTAGACAACCCTGGGTATTCAATATGGGGTATGTACTGTCTTTTTTAGTAGCCACTTAGTCACAAACACTGGCCAAAGTTAGCATTCATATTTGTTTGTGTGTGAAAAAAGTAAAAAACTAAATTGAACGCTTTTTTTGGCCAGTGTTTGTGACTAAGTGGCTACTAAAAAATACTGGACATACCCCATTTGCAATACCTTGGGTTATCTTCTTTTGCAAATGGTATGCCATCATGGGGGTAATTCTCATTCCTGGGCTACCGTACGCTCTCAAAGGCAACATAACCAACCTGGCCATTTTCAGTGTAAAAATATTTGACCCATATATTTGACCCTGTAACTTTCAAAAACGCTATAAAACCTGTACATGGGGGGTACTGTTATACTCGGGAGACTTGGATGAACACAAATATTAGTGTTTCAAAACAGGAAAACGTATCACAACAATTATTTCATCAGTAAAAGTGCTGTTTGTGTGTGAAAGATGCAAAAAAGTCACTTTCACTGACAATATCATGGCTGTGATATGTTTTACTGTTTTGAATCACTAATATTTGTATTCAGTGAAGTCTCCCGAGTAAAACAGTACCCCCCAATGTTCAGGTTTTGGGGTGTCATAGAAAGTTACAGGGTAAAATACAGTGCTAGCAAATTCAATTCTCTGGACTTTCGGCTTGGGTTGGCAGGCAGGTCCCTCAAATTGCAATCAATAAAATTACTTAATTGTGTAAAAATATTACATAAACACGCACGTAGAATTTAAATATATATGCATATTTATATATTTGAAGTCTACGTGTATATTTATATAATTATTTATGTCATTTTGTATATGGACATATGCATATTTCGTATTATTTGTATTTATTTATATATACATAGATATATATACAATTTTGGTCTAAGTGTATTTTGATATATATATATATATATATATATATATATATATATTAATATCAAAATACAGTTAGAATAAAATTTCATGTAGATATATAATTTTTTTTACATTTTTATTATTTTTAAATGTTTTATTTAATTTAAATTACTTATTTGTATTTTATAATATAAATATTTATAAAATATATTTAGTTATTATATATATTATATATATATATATATATATACTTGTTTAACTTAATATATGTACATATTAATAAAAAAATACACTTAGTATGTATTAATTAATAAAAAAATAATAAAAAATTAATAAAAAAAATACACTTAGTATGTATAAATATAATATATGTCTATATATCATATATAAATACACATATATAATTTTTTTTATTAACATGTACCTTTTTTTTTAATGATTTTAGACTAGCAGGGATGGTTCAGGACCGTCAGTGGTTGGAAACGCAAAAATGCCGATGACGGTCCTGAACCGTCACCGGTCCTTAAGGGGTTAATTTCCCATTATGGAGGATGTATTGTAAACAATTTAAATCTCTATAGGGCTTATGTATTCCTAAAGATTAATGCTAACGTTTTGCTCCTATGTCTCTCTTATAGATCACATTTATTTTTTGTTATTAATTTTTTTTCAATTTTTTTTCCATTTATGATTCTAAAATAAATTACCTTTAACTTAGGATAGCATATAATGGATATCCACTTATGTGTCCCAAACCACTTCATCTCAATGAAGTGGTCTGGGTGCAGTGGTCCTTACATTTTAACCCTGCAATGTAAAATATGTACCTTTTCCTGGCCATATCCATTTCAGCACAACGATGGGGTAGCTCCTCCCTATTCCTAATTAGACAGGAACTAATTAAAATAAATGTGTAAGTACCTCCTCCTATCCCCTCCTCCCTCAGTCTTTTTGATCCTGTCCTATCCCTATAGGACATGTGTTTTTTTTCCTTTGCATGGACTTAAAGCTCATTCCACAAGATCTTTTTCCTCCTCTTAGGCCTCCTCTGCCAAGGTCTCTCCTGAACTGATTTGTAGAGCTGCCATTTGGTTCTCTGCTACTACTTTCATCAGACATTACAAAGTGGATGTCAGAGCCGGTCATTCGGACCAATTTGCTAAAAGTGTCCTTTCTGTATGAAACCCTTGATTCCTGAAGTTTTGGTGTTTGTCACTTGGTTTGTGGTACACTTTGCATATGATATTTCGGAGTCTTTGGTTTCTGTATTTATTCTTCCTTCCATTGGTTATTGCTTGGGTATTACCCATCGTTGTGCTGCCATGGATATGGCCAGGAAAAGGGAAAATGTATCCATACTTACCGTAATTTTCTTTTCCTGGCCATATGCCATGGCAGCACAAAGGTCCTGCCCTAGGATATTGCTAGTAACAAGACTGAGGGAGGAGGGGATAGGAGGAGATACATTTATTTTAATTAGTTCCTGTCTAATTAGGGATAGGGAGGAGCTACCCCATTGTTGTGTTGCCATGGCATATGACCAGGAAAAGAAAATTACGATAAGTATGGATACATTTTCCCTTTTCTTTCACTTTTGCCTTATTTTTTTAATTGTGATTTTTATTTCTCCCTTTAGTTTTTAAAAGTTGTCAAAACTGTTTAATTTATTTTTGAGCTTTTAGTCATAACTTGCATAACATAAAATTTTACAGGCACTAAAGGTTATTTAAATTGTTATTTAAAATGTAGACTTTTTAGATTGCAAATGTCAAATTGACAATACCATTTCAGTTTTATTAGATACTGTAGTAAATGAATTTATAAGCAAGTTACAGTAACACAGCTTTCAAATGGTTTTTATTTATAGTGAAATTGGCACACCGCAACTCTTGTGATTAGAACTTTGATTAGAATTGCCTCCCATAGGGCTGGCCTTAGTCAGTTCTCTCAGCAGCATCAGATAATCACTAATTACAATTCCACTATGTATTTCTTTAAGGATGTAACATGCAATGTCTATGAGTAGGAGATCTAATCAGCCCAAAATGCATTAGGTAGCTCTAGGTTATTTTTTCTGTCCATGTTTCATTTTGATATTGATGTGCTATATGGATTTACAATAAATGGTTACCTTATTTTTTATAGTCACCATCTCTGTAAATTAATGTTTCTGAAATGTAATCCAGCTGAGCTTTCTGTTTCTTATGGCTCCTAGATTTGTGAGAATAGGGGTTTGATTTACCACTGTATGTGTAAGGGGTTTTCCACAACAGGTATCCCCTGTTTATTTATCCCTGCTGCTGTAGAACCTCTTTAACCATATTTTGCAGAAAGTGCTGTATACATATGTGGATATAGGCTTTATGCCCTAAATCACCTTTCTTATACGAGCACAGGGATGTGATATGTGATATTGCTTTTCCCCGAGAAGGGATATGACATTTGATTTTAAAAACAATAGAAATTATGATGTAATGATACAAGCCATAAGTTTGTTTAAAACACACACTATAATTATATCAACACATTTATTGGGCTGCTTGTCGACACCTCATCTGTTCTTACCTTCCAGGTTGACTAGGTGGGTGGGAATTCTGAAGAGCTGTGTTGCAGAGAATAGGACTTGGACCACATATGCTTTCATGGATAATGCTGTTTATATCGACCTGGAGGGCAAGGTTAAGTGTCTCCATAGATTCCTGTTTTCCTTCAAGAATAGCATTATCCAAAAGTGTCTACATTGCTCTTTATTCTTGGAGATATTTGCAAATGTGGTCAACACTATTTCACATCAGTTATGGTAAACCATCATCAAAACCTTCAGCTCTCAACTACCGTTTCATGCATTCCTGCTTTCCTCATCAGTTGTCTTTGTCCCCTCTATACAACTACTCTTTGATCCCTCTCTGGGAACAGTGGTTAGAGCTGCTTACATTTTCTCTTTTTCCTATGTTTTCCCACATGACTTATGGGAGCAATATATGTTTAGAGAAACAAATGTCTGACAATATTGCACTCTTTATGATTTGCTATGTTTATTATATATTAATGTACTCTATATATACGGAATGTGGTTCCTTTTTTGTTCTCTGCAAATAAAAAAAGGTCACAAAAGTACAAAAGTCTCAATTGTCAGATGTTTATAGCTGGCACATACTGCTAATTGGCAATCTACATAATATGACCCACATTTGCAGCTGTATTTGTGCTTTAGGTAGAAACACAAACAGCGAGGCACACTCATTAAATTAAAACTATATAGAAACACCCGCTCAATATGGTGTATGTATTATATATGCAAGTTACTGACTTGTATTGTTTTTATGTCATAAAACCAGCAAGCAAAGATAGCAAGTTCTATAGAAATATTGGACATTTCTTCATTAAACAGCAAAATCTGTTTAAATAGACTTTGCCAATTGCAGATGGTGTGTAGGCATTAAAATTGAATATTGCATGTTCATAAACATTTAATCACTTTGAAGTAAAAGCTTAATGAATATTCTCAGGGAAATTAAATAACATGCAACCCAGGTAGTAAAGACTACCAAATAGAAAGATTCACGTCATGATTTAATAATAACGATAATTTAAACCATTTACAGAACAGGTAGAAAATTTTATTATTTTGTATATATTTGGTTCCATTAATGCGTATTTAAGATTATATATGGCAAAAAATGAGACATATACTAAGAGGATAAACAATTTTAGCAGTATGATAAAAAATGCATAAATAATACATGTTATGTACAATTATCTTAATACCTAATTTCTTAGAATATTTACTTTTTTCTATTTTTTAGCTAAATGCATTAATAAGAAATTAACCTTAAAAAAATCTTTAAATTTGCATACTGATGATCAAAAACAACACAGAGAGACTACTAAACAAACAAACTGTTTTATACTTTTATTATATTTTTTATAATGAAATATGTGAATAAAAGTGATATTGAATGTTCCTTGACATTTAATTATGTACAAGCTTAATACATTTTACCAAGCAAATGAAATAACATGGGACCCAGGTATAAAAGAATACCGAATAGAAACATTCCCATCATGATTTACCATTAAAGAATATTTTTTGTATCTGCAGAACAGGTAGCAAACTTATTTTTTTTTTGTATATATTTGGCACCATTAATGAAACAGATATATTATACACAGCAAAATAATTAACTGAAAACTAATAGAGCGTATATAAATTATATTCAGCTATTAAGTGATATTAAAAATGTTAAACTAAAAGACATCTTTCAATTTGCATATATTGCGTGAAAAATGCTACTAAAGAAATAAACTGGCTGTTTTTATACTCACAATTAATTTGAATTAAATAAATATATAAATAATTTATAGTGTACATATAAAGTATACTTTCAAAAAGAATAAATAGAGTTTTGCAATATTCTTGTTAATCCTTGAGAATATTAAACTAAGGATTGGTGAAAGTAAAACATACTCTTTTGGGAATGTTTATGTACCAGATAATTCCCAATTTTCTCTGGTAACCATGTTGAACTAACAAACATTTGTGTGGAACACCAATTTTTGTTTGATTGGTGCAATTGATTAAGGAGATATAGTTAGTTAATGTTGTTTGTACGCATCTTCAAGTCAGGGAAATGTCCATTGTTCATTCTGCTTACGTACTAACACTTTTTTTTATACTTGTGTTGAGGTATTGGTTAATTCATAAAGTATTTTTTCGGATACTTTGAGGTGTTGAATTTACTATACTTTCAGTTGTTGCATTAAAGTTTTGATAAAAGGATTGTGATTGATAACATTTATGTTAGGATAGTTTTACGGTCCTTTTTTACTCACACAAGATAATAGTCAAAAACAATTCTTGCCTCTGGTCCAATTCTTGCATCATGATGTGCATACATGGTAAGTAAAGTATTTTAATACATAGTTTAATTAATGATTAATAAGAAAATGCTGATTACACCAAATGACATAAGACATACCCTTTGCAAATGCAAAACATTATTTGTCCATATAATATCAAGCTCTGAAACTATAACACAGTTTGTTGTAACAGAGTTTGTTATAACACAAACTATAACCCATATTTCTATTGTATTGCATAAAAATGTGCACCTTTTTGAAAAATATACATAAAAAACATTCAAGGGGAAATTAGCACATCATAATGTTTTAAACTTTGCTGCCTGCAAAATTGAGAGACCTAGTTATTAGAGTTAAGGAAGAGTTTAAGAGTTTGCCTTTGTAAGTTGTATATAACATGGTGTGCATTTTGGTATCTTGTGCCCTTTTTATTTACAGACCTACCTGAACGTTGGCTATTTAAACTCAGGCAACCTCTTACCTGAGCCAATGACGTTCGATTCATGCCACTCTCTGCTCTCCTTTTTGTTATATCACTACCTTGGTGGGCCCTCTTTATTTACAGACCTACCCGAGCATCGGTTTCGGCACGCCACAACCTACTTTGCACCACAACCAATGTTGCATTATCACAGCTTTTTCTCCCCCGACTATATATATATATATATATATATATATATATATATATATATATATATATATATATATATATATATATATACATAATTTCTTGATTCAGAAGAAAAAAAAGATGATAGTATATTTTTCTTTATCATACTATCTTCCATACTGTATTGATCCTTTACCTTGTTTAATTAAATCTGCTGAACCATGTGTGCATTAAAGTGACACTAGATACAACTTTTAGCATTATCACTGAAATTAAAACTGTAAACCTAGTTCTAAGCGAGAACATTATTAAAGGAATACAATATTTGCACAGCATCCATGGATATAGATTTAAATGTATAAAGTAGTTTTTCATGCAAATTAACACTTGTGTTTTATTAAAATAAAATGTATTTATAAAATATTTTACTAGGAAAGATACATTGAGATTTCTGGGTTGTACATAGTGTCCTGAGTTGTACATAGTGGCACCCAGACAACATCTGTGGCATGTTTAAAAATAGCAGATATGATTACTTGTCTAGAACAGGTTTTCCAATGAATTCTTCCAGTGGAACCCTTTGACATAGTGTATCAACATCGTGGAACCCCTACCCTTACCCCCACCCAAAAAAAAAAAAAAAAATTGTGCCTTTTTCTTTTTTTTTTAATGTGCCGGTGTGTGTCAAGGTGTGTATATCTGTGCTTGTATGTGCCAGTTGTATATCTGACACACAGATACACACACTGACAGATACACACACCTTGACACACAGTGTGTATCTATGTGTGTATGTATGTATCTATCTGTGTGTCAAGGTGCGTGCGTCTGTTTCAAAGTCTGTGTATCTGTGTTTGTATGTGTCTGTGTATCAAGATGTGTGTATCTGTGTTTGTGTGTGCCAGTGTGTATGAATCTGACACACAGATACACACACTGGCAGATAGTGGCACACAGATACACACAGTGTGTATCTGTGTATGTATGTATCTGTGTGTCAAGGTGTGTATCTGTATTTGCATGTGCCGGTGTGTGTCAAGATGTGTATATCTGTGTTTGTATGTGCCATCGTGTGTATCTCTGTGTCAGTGTGTATATGTATCTGACGTACAGATATACACACACTGGCACACAGATACACACTACACACACCTTGACTCATAAATACACACACACACTCAGATACACACAGTGACATACACATATACACTCTCATTGACAAGAACAGATACATTCTCACTGCCAAACATATACACTCACTAACAAGCACACATTCACTCTCACTGACAAACACACAAACACATACAAACTCCCTAAAAGACACACATACAATTTGTCTTTTTACATTTTACTCCACCCAGCCCCACTACCTTTAGGAGTGCTGGCATGGAGTCCATAGGGTCCAGTGGGACTGCCTGCATCAAGTCCCTGTGGTCCAGTGGGGCTGGCTGCAGCTTGGTAGTCAGGAGGTCTGGCAGACAGGTGAGCGGTGGAGGCAGGCTCTGATTTCCCTGCTCAGCTCCCTCGCGTGCCTCCTAGTGATGCCGGAGTGACATCATATTCTGGCTCCGGCATCACTGCTGTGTGCGCGAGGGAGCTGAGCAGGGACATCATTGCTCCCTCGCCGCCTGTGGACATTTTTTTCCCACATTTTTGGGCGGAACCCCAATAAGTGTTCCGCGGAACCCTAGGGTTCTGCGGAACACCAATTGGGAAACGCTGGTCTAGAAGATATTTGTCTTTCTTTTTAGTTATTGATTTTTAACATTAATATTACACTTTGCAGTCTGTGTGAAAGAAAAGAGCCAAACAAGAGGTTTTAAAATTGGTGAGCAATATGGTAATATGAAACTGTAAGATGGTATAGAAACCACTTGGGGCATCCCAGAGCTTATGTAATGCACAAACATACTATTGTTTTTTTTTTTATAGGGCTTAAATTGGGTATTAATTTAATGGATGCATACTGAAGATGAGGAATAGCATCATTGTTTAAAAATGCTGGTTAATAAAAGCATTACATAAGTTATTCAATGTTTTTTAAAATATTTTTTTAGCAATAACACACATATTCAACACTCTGGTAGGGCTTCTCATACATTTTAGCAACTTTAAACAGCATAGTGTTTGAGTACCCAATGGTATGGTATCTGGAGGAGAGTTTTGCACAATTAGTGCCAGTGGTGTGTCACATCCCTAGTATTTTAATTTGGGGAATGTCATACAAAGGTCCGAATAAGTAAATGTGCCCAGAGCTGGGAGACAGCAGGCCAGCAACTAGGAGATATAAGTTACCAAAGAAATGGCTAGCATTCCTTGGTCTTCATACATAAAACAAATTGTATGTGTCAACATTTTAGGTTATGATTAAACCTGATGTAAGTAGTAATTCTCAACTGAAACAAATAAAAGTTGAGTTTTATGTATGAAGACCTAAGAGTAAGAAAAAAGGAGTAGGGGAAACCTGATTCATACAGAGACCTCACTTGGATGGATGAAAAGAGGCCAATCAAGTGTTACACAAACATCTATATTTATGAGCAGTTTATTAGACAAAACTAGATTAGATAAGATTTAGGTATAGAATGTTTTTGGACCCCAAATAATTTTAATTTTTTTAAAAATCTTACTTATATTTTATATAATAAGTGTTAAAAACGTAAATATTATAGTGTATGTATATATATATATGGAGGTGGAGGAGGCGTTTCCTGGTAACGGAACAGAGCGGACGTATGTAACCGAAGCTCCGTACCTTGAATGCAATAAATTAGCAATTACAGCCAAAATAACTGAAAATCAGCAAGACCCCTTGACAATGTCACAGCCAAAAAGGAAAAGGACTGCAGAGAGAGGTGACAAAACAAACTTCTTTGCCTCCAGAGCCGGGCAAGGGCGAACCGCGCACCAGCCGGAACAGGCCCAAGATGGCGCGGACGCAGAACAAGAAATAATGCCTGAGCCTGGTGAAGCAGATGCGGGACTGACAAGGGGCTCGATAAAAACCCTCTTGGACGAAATGTCCGATAAAATAGTGGCAAAGCTGGAGGCTGCCATAAAAGACATCCAAAAGGACCTGAGGGACGTAGGAGACCGTACATCCCACGTGGAAGACCATCTAGAGGCCCACAACACCTTAGCAAGCACAGTGGAAGGCCTTGCCTCCAAACTGAGTGAACAAGATATCAAGATCGCAGATATGGGGGACCAAGCCCGCCGTAACAATTTACGCATACGAGGTGTTGCAGAGACTGTGACCACTGCGGACCTTACCACCCACACTACGGGCCTGCTGAAGGAGCTCTCTCCAGACATACCACAAGACTTATTCCTCCTCGACAGTATTCATAGGACCGAAGTTCCTAGAGCTGAAAAACATATACGATTTTAAGCATCGCCGCCCATGGAAACTAAACCTTTCTTTGCTGAGGGATATAAGCTTTGTGGAGACACTAACAAGGGACCTCAAATCCTATTTTCATCACAACGACACTGGGGATGTCACAAGTGCAACAGTATGGCTTCCCCACAAGACAGTAGTGAGAGGTTTGCTGATCCGCAGGGTGGCATACCTGAAAAAAGGTCACTCAATCTAAGCTTCGAGAGTGGCAACAAGAACTATACGATCTAAATAGGCTAAACTAAACTAACCCAATGCCGGAGGCAAGAGTCAGCATCGCCCAGATCACCAAACACATACAACAGCAGGCAATAGACACATACATGCAGAAACTCAAAATCACTCATTATCTGCAGGTAAACAAGGCCAGCAAACTCCTAGCGCGCAGGATAAAAACAAGACAGGCAAACCAAAAAATATCCTACCTCTTAGATCACAAGGGAAACAAAAGTACAACCCCCAAGGGCATCAGTGATTCTGCACTTTATAACATACGGAAGGACGCGCTAGCTAGCCACCCGACAGACTCCAGCATATGGGACTACCTAGACGGGGTGAGACTACCGAAACTCACGCCACACCAACAGGCAGACCTCACCAAACCAGTAGAAGAACAAGAAATACTAGACATAATTCGGTCCCTTCCATCAGGGAAGTCCCCTGGGCCAGACGGTTTCGACAATACATACTACAAAAAATTTAGCACAACCTTGACACCCTATCTGGTTAAACATTCAATGATGCTGTCCTCCAAGGCAGACTCCCCAGGGAGGTGTTGCTGGCCCATATAGTCACCCTGCCAAAACCAAACAAGCCCCCGACCTGCCCACAAAATTTCCGCCGCATCTCCCTATTAAATACTGATGCGAAAATATTCGCCATTATATGTGAATAGACTGGGAGCCATGCTACCAAACCTAATCCACAGCAATTAGGTGGGCTTCATAAAAAGCAGACAAGGGTCGGACAATACCAGAAAGGTCATAAACCTTCTCTATTTCCTGAAGGCACAGCATCGGAAGGGACTGTTTGTCTCACTCGATGCTGAAAAAGCCTTTGATAGACTACACTGGGGGTTCCTGAAAGCAGTGTTGGGTAAATTTAACATACAGGAAGGTTTTGTATCAGTGATAGAGGCACTATATAGCTCGCCCTCAGCACAGGTGCTAAACTCGGGAATTCTGTCCGAACCATTCCAGCTTACTAACGGCACTAGGCAGGGCTGCCCCCTCTCCCCCTTGCTGTATGCCCTGGCACTAGAACCATTATCGACTAAAATACAAACACTTTGATCCATGGTGTTCGGGTGGGAGAGAGAGAGTACAAGGCCAGCTTGTTCGCGGACGACGTGCTGCTCACACTAACGCAGCCGCGGGTCTCACTACCACATTTACTGAGGGAGACAACACTGTACGGGGAGCAGTCATACTACAATCTTAACGTCATGAAAACGCAAGCAATGGGAGTGGGAATACCAAAACAAGACATAGACCAGATGAAAACAATGTTCCCGCTAGACTGGAGAGATGACCATCTTATATTCTTGGGACTGCAGATCCTGAAGGATCTGGCGGGACTGAGAGACCTCAACTATGGGAGATTGCTAAGCGAGATAAGGGAAACTTTGAAGGGATGGAACGACAAATACATATCAGGGGTGGGGAGACTGGCGGCGGTGAAGATGATGCTATTACCAAAGTTCCAATACTTAACTACAACACTACAGATACACGTACCCATCACATACCTGTGGCAACTCCAACAAAGCTTCACTAGATATGTATGGGCCGACCGCAAGATTTGAGTAGCTACTAAAGTATTATGTAGATCCATAGGTCAGGGGGGCCTAGGTCTGCCGGACGTACAATCCTACTACAGAGTTGCCCTATTGGCCACAGCCATACAAGCACACACAGATTACAACACGCCACAATGGGTGGAGATGGAATCTGTTTGGACATGTCCCAAGGGCCTCACGTACCTCTTCTGGGTCCCACACAAACTACGCCCTAAACCACCCGAAACGCCCGACACAACAGAAGCCCTTCTGAAAAACTGGGACACAGGCCAGTATTGGGGCTTACCAAAACATGGACAATGGCCACACCCCTATACTGTCTGCACATAGCCAATCACATGTTTGACCACTGTCCATGGCTAAGGGGAGGATGCACGCTAGTCAGGCATCTATACAAATAGGGGACATTACTACAGTTACCGGATCTGCAACAACAATATAACGTGCCACACCAATCTTTATTCTCTTACCTACAGCTTAAAGTGATTCTGACAAACTCAACTGACCTCACACCAACGGCCCCGACAGAACGCATAGCAAAAGCGTCCAAGAACATGCCCAAAAAAACACTATCACTCATGTATG
Source organism: Pelobates fuscus (assembly GCF_036172605.1). Classification (NCBI taxonomy): domain Eukaryota; kingdom Metazoa; phylum Chordata; class Amphibia; order Anura; family Pelobatidae; genus Pelobates; species Pelobates fuscus. Next base: position 186,240,716 of record NC_086318.1, read on the forward strand.
AGATACTAAATGACCCAACACACGTGCCGACGGACAAATTCATGGAGGCATGTCAAGTAGACATAGGCAAGATCTTCACAAATGACCAATGGCAACATGCATTCATAGCCCACAAAGGCAGATCCAGATGTGTGTCGCATCTAGAGATTATGCGCAAAATTCAATACAGGTGCCGACAAGATTGGCGACCATATACCCCAACACCTCGACACAATGCTGGAGGTGCACAGCAGGCGAGGGTATAATGTACCACATATGGTGGACGTGCCAGATCATCAGGGAATATCGGAGAGAGAAAATTGTTCAGGGGGCCCTCCACGTGGGGACCAAACTACAACCAGAATGTGGACTATTGTTTATGTCACTTGAATCATACACAGAACCCCAGGCAGAATTACTATATCATATATTGATAGCGGCCAATTTACTTATCGCCAGACACTGGAAACAGACTAAAACCCCAGAAAGACTCAGCCTGACCCAACAAATATCGCTGAACCTAGATTATGAAACTAAGACCAACATACATATGCACCCGGCGAAGCACATGGTAGAAGCTCAGAGGTAGTGGGACATTTGGACAAGGCGGGGAGGTTGGGGTGATGGGGACTAGACACACTACCCAAGGGGAGACCAGAATGTGATACGGAAAAGGGCATCAACAAGCCCAACATCACATCACAAAGAATAAAAGCACTTTGGATATGAACAGGAGAGGATGCCTGGGGACAACGCAAACACCCATCACACCTTCGGGAAAGGCGGAGTAAACATAAACACACACACCCACAATGTAAATGTAAATATGTAAATAGTTAATGCTGGTTAATTAAACCCCCCAGCCCTTTTTTCTTTTTGTACCCCTGATGTGATGGTCAAAGGTTCTAAGCTGCGATTATATGCAAATTACTCACCTGTAAGGATTGCCAAACATGCGAAAATGTCACTAGATGTAACAAGTATAAATAGAGGCATCCCAAATGATATTAGAACACAATTTTGAGGGGTGCATGTAGGGTGCATGGAAGGCGATGTGTATGATCATCTCAGATCATGAACATAGCAGGATATCATTTACCACCCATGATGTACATATTTCATTAACTGTATTAATTGCATAAAGTGTGATATCAACCACTGCATGTACTGTGTCACATCTAAAATCCCCATCTCCGGGGCGGAGCCTGATCGCCAAGAAGACAAGACGTGCAAAGCGTGGGCTCCCGAGTCTGGAGCCAAGATTCCGGGTACATCGCCCGACCACCCAAACACATCGACTGCTGACTGCACTAATCAACTGCAGGAGACCGACCTGAGCCCGGGGATACCAGATACTTGGTCCCCCGGCACCGGCGGACCACGTGCGGCGAGCGGTCTGTGCGGGTGGGAGCCGTGGAGAGACGGCTGCTCTCCCGGTTCTCTGGCCGACGAGGGGGCACACACATCTCATCTCCCCCCCCCCCCGCCGACCGGGGGGGGTTATCCCGGTCCCCAAAGACCTGAGCTGCCTCTGGCCAGCACACCTCTGGACACCCGGCAGACCTTTCAAGCTGTGAGGCTCAAGATGGCGGACACGCCAGGTAAAGCAGCATTTGGCCAGACAATACCGCAAATGAATAAACCAGGGATCATGTCACGGACACCCTTGGAGTTATATTTGACACATTCTGGTCCAAACAGACTGAACGCGCCAAATTGGCACAAGCCACAGGGGAACCGGACAGAGGAGAATCAGGGCACAAGGCAACACGACCCCAGCAGCCTCCTAGAGGCGGACAGCCAGGCCGCATCAACCTGACTGCAAAACCGGCACTATATAAAACTCACCGCCGGAGAAAGAGGGCCTCAGCTGGACGCCCTACCAACAGTCGCAGTGCAGATAGGACCTACATCATACCAACGCCTGGCGGTAAATATCTGGGAAAAGCACAGAGACCACCCGTGGGCCGACCCTTGAGTGACCCAAGGAGCAGAACTGCCTCTCCCAACCGGGGAGTCACTACCATGCGGGCGGAGATCGCGCTGGTCAATGCGGGGGCACCAGCAGCCACACAGGCCCGGGATGCGAGACACAGAATGACCCATGACGCTGAGGCTCACTGGGACAGTTCTGCAGGAGCCCAGTTCTTGCCGACTGAGGGAGTCGGTTGACTTTTGATACCCCATGGCGAATTGGCTTGTTGCCAGCCACCAAGAATACGCAGTTACAACGAACCATGCCTCTAACCAACATCGATTATGCCTGGACCCCAGGGGTTAAGCTAACTTAAAGCGCTATATCACATGCATGCTAGCCACAATACTCACTAGTGTAACTCAAAATATACATGCCTGCTGCCTTTGGACCTACTATTAATGTTGATTAAATGAAAAGCATAGACGGGTTGTCATTGCCACATTTAAGCCAGTCAGTCATGTGCACTACAACACTTAACGTAGTTAACTCTAGAGGGTCAGCTCAGGTTCTGATCGCGATTGTATAGCCTATAGTATAAGACATATACTACAGTATAATAGCATACACAACTCAAAGGTTTAAGCTTGTTAATATAACATAAAATTAGGTTGTTAATCCTAGGAGATATCTGTGATCTGTTATGATGACCCTAACATGTATACCTCTTGCAAGTCTCCCTCTCTTTTTCTGTACCACCATAATCACATGCCTCAATAAAATAAAGAATTAAAAAAAAAAAAATCCCCATCTCCTCTTTATTTTCTGTAATCCCAAGTCATGACTTATGACGAAATAAAAATTGTCAAATTGGAAAAAAAAACATGGAGGTGGAAACATTATGCTTTGGGGTGTTTTTCTGTTAAAGGGACAGGGCAACTGCACTATATAAAAGGGACCGTCAAATCTTGGGTGAGAACCTCCTTCCCTCAGCCAGTGTGTTGAAAATGGGTCGTGGATGGGTATTCCAGCATGACAATGACTCAAAACACACAGCCAAGGCAACAAAGGAGCAAAGGAGTGGCTCAAGAAGAAGCACCTTAAGATCCTGGAGTGACCTAGCCAGTCTCCAGACTTTAATCCCATAGTAAATCTGTGGAGGGAGCTGAAGGTTCGAGTTGCCAAACATCAGCCTCGAAACCTTAATAGAAACCTTTATAACTTTTTTGACATGTGTTTTTCTGGATTTCTTTCTTTGTTATTCTGTCTCTCATTGTTAAAATCCACCTACCATTAAAATTATAGACTGATCATTTCTTTGTCAGTGGGCATTCGTTCAAAATCAGCAGTTAATTAAATACTTTTTTTTCCCTCACTGTGTATATGTGTATGTATTTATTTATATATATATTGTATTTGCAACAGATATTATTGTACGCTAGTAAATCTTTACACATTAGTTTTTGCAGCACAAAATACATGCTTTAATGTAATGTAAATTATATATTTGTGTAAGGGGCAAATAGCCGTATATGGAGTAAGGATCCAGCATAAGCGTAGGATCAGTGGCGTACACATGACCCATGGGGCCCCGGTGCGAAAATGTATCTGTGGCCCCCCCCCCCCTCCTGCGGGCCAGGGCAGCAAGATGGCGGCATGGCGGCGGGCACCTGGTCGCAGGGGTTGCAGGGCTGCGACCCCTGCGACCGCGGTATGTACGCAAGTGCATGCAGATGCACACACACTTAAAGGACCACTACAGACACCCAGATCACATCAGCTCAATGAAGTGGTCTGGGTGTCAGGTCCCTCTAGTTTTAACCCTGCAGCTGAAAGCATAGCAGTTTCAGAGAAACTGCTATGTTTCACTGAGGGTTAATCCAGCCTCTACTGGCTGTCCCACTGACAGCCGCTAGAGGCGCTTCTGCGATTCTAAGACACTGAACGTCCATAGGAAAACATTGAGTAATGCTTTCCTATGGGCGGTTTGAATGCGTGCGCGGCTCTTGCCGCGCATTCAGAGCTGAGAGGCGGAGGGATCCCCAGCGCCATGGGAGTCCGGCGCTGGAGAAAGGTAAGTGCTGAAGACACACACACACTCTCACGAACAAACGCATAGACACTAGCTAACAGACACACACATTTACTGACAGAGACACATTCAGCGGCAGACCTACATACACACTCACTTACAAAACATACACTCTCACTGACAAACACACATTCACTAACAGACATCAAACAGACTTACTAACACACACACAAACACACTCAGTAACAGACACACACAGTAACACACTCACTGACACTCACTAGCAGACACACACTCAACAGACACACTCACTGACACTCACTAGCAGACACACACTCAACAGACACACTCACTGACACTCACTAGCAGACGCAGACACACACACACACTAACACTCAGACACACACACTAACACTCACTCACACACACACTTACACTCACTCACACACACACACTAACACTCACACACACACACACACTAACACACACACTAACACTCACACACACACACACACACACACACACTAACACTCACACACACACACACTAACACTCACACACACACACACACTAACACTCACTCACACACACTAACACACACTAACACACACTTACACACACAATAGTTTTTTTTTATTAATCCCCCCAGCCTCCTTACCTTTTGGAGTGCTGAGGGGATTCCCTGGGGTCCAGTGGTGCTGCTGGGCTCCTGGGCGGCCGGTCAGGCTGGCGCGCAAGGGAGCACTCTCCCCTGAGTGCTTCCTCTTCAGCTCCCTCGCGCGCCGTGTAGGGATGCCGGCGCCGGAAGATGACGTCATCTTCCGGCTCCGGTATCAGTGCGGTGCGCGAGGGAGCTGAAGAGGAAGCACTCAGGGGAGAGTGCTCCCTCGCGCACAAGCCTGACCGGCCGTGGGGTGACAGCAGGGCCAGCCTCGGGGGTCCCTGAGGTGGCCGGCTCCTGGGGCCCCCAGGAGAAGAGGCTGGCCAGGTGGGTACATACAGGGTCGCATGGGCGGCCGGGCCCCCTGGTGGGCCGGGCCCGGTCGCAGCCGCGACCCCTGCGACCCTGGTATGTACGCCACTGCGTAGGATAGTGTAAAGGGAGCAAGTCGGTTGTGGTGTGCCGAGACCGACGATACGGTAGGCCTGTAAATAAAGAGGGCCCACCAAGGAGTAAGAAAGTAAAGTAAATGGAAAGAAAAGAGAAAGTGTTGAAATAAGGAGTGGGTGGGAGGGTCATTCTGATGCTGACCTCAAGCGATATGAGTCAGGTAAGGGGTGTCCCTTATATAGGGGAGTGAATTCATTTAAGCCCCTCCCACAAATACAGGCCAAACGGCCTTAATACTTGTGTAAGGGGCAAATAGCCGTATATGGAGTAAGGATCCAGCATAAGCGTAGGATAGTATAAAGTGAGCAAGTCGGTTCTGCTGTGCCGAGACCGACGATACGGTAGGCCTGTAAATAAAGATGGCAAAAATGAATAATCAAAGATTTAATACAGTCAACAAATATATACAAATTAACCAGACATTTCCTTAAATGCATTACAGTATTTAATTCCTGGAAGAATTTTGAAGGAAGGAATCTAGAACCGAAAGTGGACACCATTTGTTGTGGGTAGGATAGTATGTTATCTCTACTGTTGGTGCGTGTTGACTCGTTTCGAAATGTGGTAGAGCCAATAGGTAATGATATATGTGTTTACGTACGTGGGATCGTTAAAGACAATGGTCTGTCTGAGTGGTGGTGATGGTAGTGGATTCTCTGGCCTGAGAAAGGCATAAAAGGCAATGTGCATGGCTGGTAATGGCCGACTTGGTAGTATAATTGAATGGTTGTAGATCTAATAGCTCCGATAAGGATGAAAAGTTGGATGGCTATTGGTAATCTCTGAGAGGAACGTGGGGGAATGGATTCCGGAAAACTTCTGAGTATATTCTTGTCTGGTATGATAGCATGAAGTTATGGTAGTTTTGGCCATAGGTTATCCTGTGATTGTGAATGCCTGTAAAATATATAATTAATGGTGTGTGAGATAGTTTAAGTTTAAAGTGTCAAAAAGAAGCAAAACCTAGGAGAAATGTTATGACACAGGTTGAGCTATGTCGTGTTCCAATGAGATTCTTTAAGCCAGGTGAAAAGCTGTGTTATGCGTTCTGCAAGTATGGGACGAAAGTGCTAAGTGGGATAGTGCATGCTATGCTGCATGAGTATGTCTAATCCATGATTTTGTCTCTGGAACGAAAGAGTGGGCGTGACTGTATGGGCGGCTGTAGGAAGCGTATAATGAACATGCCTGGAATATAAATGAGACAATTGTCGGTAGGGGTGTATACCCCCGCCTGGTACATGAAAGTAAAAGAAATGTGATAAGTTACCAACCAAGTGAGTTCCCCAGAAATATCATGACCTTATGGATAAGTAATGGCGTTTGTTGATGATATGACATGTGCTTAGTTGTCTGAGTAACTACGGATTGATGACCCTGACCTTGATTTACCCCATGCCACAGCAGCTGCTACAATGGGGTAGTTCCCCCAAAGGGGCTGAGGTGGTGGAAGCATTTCCAAACCTGGATGCCATGGCCAAAGGCTCCAAAGTAATGGTTCCCAGTAGATTGCTGCCAAACCCGTGGTAGACGCCGCGTCTGACCATCTGGTTGGAGAAGTGTCAGACAATCCTGAAAGGAACATGCTTTTACCATGCCAAGTGGTTAAGAAATTCCCCCCATGTGCAGGTCTGCTGTTGCTGGGGTGTCTAGGGACATCCTCCGATCGTCATGTTGGAAGTGTGGAAAAAAGGGGAAAGTACTCTGGATGTAAAAGTGTGATCTTGTGGTATGATTGGCATTGCAAAATTAAGGAACCTGGAAGGGATTGTAGTTCCTTGCAGTTGTAAGTACTAAGCAGGAGGTAGTGATTGATGTAGTTGAGAATGTTCCCTATTTGTCTTGTGGTAACTTGCGTGTATGGATGCCGACTCAAGTCGTATGCCTAGTAATGTGATGATAGATAGATGAAGATTTCGAAAGTCTCTCAGAAAGAATTACCACTAAAATAAGCAAAATTGAGAAAAGTCTTATTTTTAACAAAAAAAAGAAAGTTAACAGGGATCTCGATGATTATGCTAATAATGAGGTTAGGGTGTTACCCAAGCCCAGAAAAGAGAATAATCATCAGAGACAAAAAGAGAGACCGAGGACCCCAGGAGCTAGGGGGAAACCCTCCTTTCAATATCGAAATATTGATACTCATCAGTACTCTAGGTCTCATAATAATTACAGATTTGGGAAAGGGGTTCCTCAATCTCCAATTGAGGATACTCGTAGGCCTTACAATCATAAGCCCTACTTTCGGGAGAATACATCTTTGAAACCTAGGAAGACCTCCCAAACGGAAAGATTGAGATCCGATCTCCCTGGACCTGCGCCACTTCCTCAGAGATGGAACAGGTTCAGAGAAAGAAAGACCTCTCTTAATAGGAGGAGAAGTCCATTTAGGGATAACTCTCCATATATACCCTTTAAGAATCGGTTTGAGGCCCTTAGAACAGAACCTAGGGAGGATGTTTTTTTAGGGAACAGTGTGGCGAAACCGACCTCGCCACGTGTCCTTGGAGGGGGCTGATTGCCCGCCTCTTGCCTTTGGACTATGGACCAGACTTTATGGGAATGTGATTCCCCAGATAGCCATACCATGGAGCCTATTCATATAATGAAAGACTATGGGAAAGACTTTAGCTCCATGGCAATTGTACTGTGTGAGTAGGATCTGCGCGCTATTCGGTAGTTTTGTGCGTGCAGATCCCAGCTATCTGGGGATAGGTGAAATGTCTGTGTGTTATGTGTAAATGTGACTTTATGTATTTTAAAGTGTTTTATGTTGTTTTGCAACCATGTGGTTAATGGAGTCTGCCTTTAGTCCTGGGTAATTGGATTACTTCTCCAATTAACTCCAGGGCAGAAGGGAGGAAACCAGGGTGCATTGTGGGGATGTTTTTCTGCCAGCCAGAAAGGAACAAAAGATACTTTTAGTAACTTTTGAACCACTGGTCGGATTCATGCCATTTTTTAATATGTTGTTCCCCTGAATGGATTGATTGTGGATATGTATTTTTATGTGAATGTGATGTATGGTTTTAAAGTTATGAAAGTTGTGTAAAAGTATATTTTACACTGTATGCATAATGGGATTATGTGTCACACTAAGGGGAGGGGATGTGTGGGAGGTAACATCTATGTCATTGGTTCTTTTATGCCTCCCCCTGGGTGTGGCCTGTATGTGTGAGTTGGAAATAAAAGCCAGGCTGGATGAGCCAGTCCAGAGTTCCTGTTTTACCCTCAAAGTGATGTGTCGTCTCATTATTAGGGGGAAAGATTTATTGCATGCTGTTCCAGTTGACTGCTAGGAGTACAAGCCTATTCGTATGGTTCCTATTCAATGGTCTACAGCATTCATACGCTTGGGAGAATTTAAAAGGGTTCTCGGATTCGGTGATTGTGGTGTCTGCCAGAGTGCTTGGAGTCCTCAGGAAGCACTAGGAGCATCCATTAACGGAGGTACCAAGTCGGGGTGCCAGGTGATCCGTTACATTGGTGGCAAGCGGTGGGATGGCGTCCTAGTGCGAGGTAAAGCAGCTCGGAGACACAGTACGTTTGGATTTACAAATTGAGGGCGACGCTAGTGTGCCTACAGCGTCCCTGTCTACACAACGATTTGGGAAAATGGGGTTCGTAGACCCCTGGGCAACACACACACCTGAGGAAGAGAGTGAATTAGAATGGAGAGATAATGCCCGGAAAGAATTATGGTACGATGCCCTGGAGGAAGTCCAGTATCAACGGCAGCAGCGCCTTCCTGGTGTCGCATACCAGTTGGAGGAACAAATGGCCTGGCGGATGCCACTTCTGGGAGATCAACCTGGAGGGCAGCGGGTAAGACAACTCGAGTACCTCGTGGAAAGGGAACTGAGCCTGGACGCCTCATACCGGGCACTGTGGTGGTGCACTGTCCAGCCAGAGACGTGGAGGGCAGAGGGCATCCAGCCAGAGGGGGAGAACTACACAAGCCCTGGCCTGTTGTGGAAAGCCTTAGTGGAGGATGTCGACTTCGGCAGTCCAGCAGAGTCACGGTACTGGGCTATCTTTCATTACCGAGGTGAGATGATACAGGGCCCGAGATCTATTGGACTGGGAGAAGACCTCCGCCGTTTCGCTGCCATGGAACAAGAGCTGGAGATGGACTATGTAGAACTATTAAATTCCTGCCAGCCGCAGAGCAGGGACGCAGACCGGGAAAACTGGGTGGCAGACCCAGACCTGCTAGCCTATAGCTGGGAAAACGCGGCAGAGGTACCCCCTGCTTCACTACCAGTTGCAGAAGTAGGGGACCTCATAGACTGGTCCTGGAGAGACCCACAGATGGCAGGTGGAGATGGGATCGAGGTCTCTCTACCGGCCCTACAGGGATGCTGGGCAGTCGGCCCAGATCCCCAGCGGCAGGTTACAGTTCAGAGAGAGGAGCTTGTTACACCCTCTCTCCAGCGGCAGCCTAACCCACCAAGGGGAGACCGTAAGCCCCACACCAGCGCAGATGGGACCGTGGTCTCTGCGCCCAAGTTACAGGGAGCTGAAGGAGCCGTCCTCCCGCCCCAGCGGCAGTGTGATTTGTTGGCAATTGGGAGCCCGGTCTCCATTCCCCAGCGGCAGAGTATCCAGCAGGGAATAGAGAGCCCAGCCCCCTTTCCCCCACAGCAGGACTCTGTGCTGGGAGGAGAGACAGTCGGTCTCCCTCCGCAGAGACGGGAAGTATGCATGGGAGAGGAGATTGTTACCACCTCTCCCCAGCGGCGGATCATTAATGTACAGGGAATAGAGAGCCCAGTCTCCATTCCCCAGCGGCAGAGTGTTCTAATGGGAGAGGAGCTGGTTACCACCTCTCCCCAGCGGCAGCTTAATGTACCAGGGGGAGACTGTAAGCCCCACACCTGTGCAGATGGGACCGTGGTCTCTGCACTTCCAGCACAGGGGGTAGGGACGGTCGGTCCTGCCCCCCCACAACAGGGCTGTTTAGCCAAAGGGGAGACAGTCTGTCTCCAGCAGCAGAGCTGTGTAACTAAAGGGGAGACAGTCGGTCTCCAGCAGCAGAGTTGTGTAACTCAAGGGGAGACAGTCGGTCTCCAGCAGCAGAGCGGTGTATTTAAAGGGGAGACAGTCTGTCTCCAGCAGCAGAGCGGTGTATTTAAAGGGGAGACAGTCTGTCTCCAGCAGCAGAGCTGTGTAACTAAAGGGGAGACAGTCGGTCTCCAGCAGCAGAGCTGTGTAACTCAAGGGGAGACAGTCGGTCTCCAGCAGCAGAGCGGTGTAACTCAAGGGGAGACAGTCGGTCTCCAGCAGCAGAGCGGTGTATTTAAAGGGGAGACAGTCGGTCTCCAGCAACCAGGCTCCAACCAGACTCCTCCCGTGGTAGTGCTAGCAACAGGACAGAGTACCGCTGGTCTCTGCCCCCTCAGCAACCTACCGAGGCAGCCTACCAGTCCCCCACACAGCCGTGGTGAGGCACCTGAACCTGGACAAGATTCTCCCTCACCCAGGTGTAGTAACTGTTTCTTGTGGGTTGGCTGCTGGACTAACAAGGGCACTGACCGGCAGGAGGTCAAGTACCCTGTTAGTCTGGGGGGTAAAGTGGAGAAGTGTGGCGAAACCGACCTCACCACGTGTCCTTGGAGGGGGCTGATTGCCCGCCTCTTGCCTTTGGACTATGGACCAGACTTTATGGGAATGTGATACCCCAGATAGCCATACCATGGAGCCTATTCATATAATGAAAGACTATGGGAAAGACTTTAGCTCCATGGCAATTGTACTGTGTGAGTAGGATCTGCGCGCTATTCGGTAGTTTTGTGCGTGCAGATCCCAGCTATCTGGGGATAGGTGAAATGTCTGTGTGTTATGTGTAAATGTGACTTTATGTATTTTAAAGTGTTTTATGTTGTTTTGCAACCATGTGGTTAATGGAGTCTGCCTTTAGTCCTGGGTAATTGGATTACTTCTCCAATTAACTCCAGGGCAGAAGGGAGGAAACCAGGGTGCATTGTGGGGATGTTTTTCTGCCAGCCAGAAAGGAACAAAAGATACTTTTAGTAACTTTTGAACCCCTGGTCGGATTCATGCCATTTTTTAATATGTTGTTCCCCTGAATGGATTGATTGTGGATATGTATTTGTATGTGAATGTGATGTATGGTTTTAAAGTTATGAAAGTTGTGTAAAAGTATATTTTACACTGTATGCATAATGGGATTATGTGTCACACTAAGGGGAGGGGATGTGTGGGAGGTAACATCTATGTCATTGGTTCTTTAATGCCTCCCCCTGGGTGTGGCCTGTATGTGTGAGTTGGAAATAAAAGCCAGGCTGGATGAGCCAGTCCAGAGTTCCTGTTTTACCCTCAAAGTGATGTGTCGTCTCATTATAAGGGGGAAAGATTTATTGCATGCTGTTCCAGTTGACTGCTAGGAGTACAAGCCTATTCGTATGGTTCCTATTCAATGGTCTACAGCATTCATACGCTTGGGAGAATTTAAAAGGGTTCTCGGATTCGGTGATTGTGGTGTCTGCCAGAGTGCTTGGAGTCCTCAGGAAGCACTAGGAGCATCCATTAACGGAGGTACCAAGTCGGGGTGCCAGGTGATCCGTTACAAACAGAATGGGGAGAAAAACCCCGATAAAAGAAACCCCAAGGAAAAGGACCAGAAAATCAGAAGAGGAAAGAGAGGAGGGAGAGGAAGGAGAGATTATGCCGGGAAAAAGGAGGCAGAGGGATGTGAGATAAGAATTTTTAATCTATCCAATAGAGTCCTTTCCAAAGTAGAAGAAGGGATTCTATCGAAGAGTTTTAAGTTCGTACCCAGCTGTCCAGCTAATAAATTTGAAGTATTTCTTGATCTCAACCGTTATACCAGGAAATTGTGTTTAAAAAAATTTTTTAATAGACAAGATCCTATTATACCAGAATCAATGGTTAATTCAGCGCTTCAGTAAGTGGAAATTTGGGAATTATCCACACTGATTTAAAGAAAAAGTCAGATTTTTTTCCCACCTTTCTTAAAACGGACAATATTAAGGCTTTTGAAAACTCTTGTTTGGCAGACATACACAATATAAAGCCCCTTACTAAGATCCCCCAAAGGGGCTGAGGTGGTGGAAGCATTTCCAAACCTGGATGCCATGGCCAAAGGCTCCAAAGTAATGGTTCCCAGTAGATTGCTGCCAAACCCGTGGTAGACGCCGCGTCTGACCATCTGGTTGGAGAAGTGTCAGACAATCCTGAAAGGAACATGCTTTTACCATGCCAAGTGGTTAAGAAATTCCCCCCATGTGCAGGTCTGCTGTTGCTGGGGTGTCTAGGGACATCCTCCGATCGTCATGTTGGAAGTGTGGAAAAAAGGGGAAAGTACTCTGGATGTAAAAGTGTGATCTTGTGGTATGATTGGCATTGCAAAATTAAGGAACCTGGAAGGGATTGTAGTTCCTTGCAGTTGTAAGTACTAAGCAGGAGGTAGTGATTGATGTAGTTGAGAATGTTCCCTATTTGTCTTGTGGTAACTTGCGTGTATGGATGCCGACTCAAGTCGTATGCCTAGTAATGTGATGATAGATAGATGAAGATTTCGAAAGTCTCTCAGAAAGAATTACCACTAAAATAAGCAAAATTGAGAAAAGTCTTATTTTTAACAAAAAAAAGAAAGTTAACAGGGATCTCGATGATTATGCTAATAATGAGGTTAGGGTGTTACCCAAGCCCAGAAAAGAGAATAATCATCAGAGACAAAAAGAGAGACCGAGGACCCCAGGAGCTAGGGGGAAACCCTCCTTTCAATATCGAAATATTGATACTCATCAGTACTCTAGGTCTCATAATAATTACAGATTTGGGAAAGGGGTTCCTCAATCTCCAATTGAGGATACTCGTAGGCCTTACAATCATAAGCCCTACTTTCGGGAGAATACATCTTTGAAACCTAGGAAGACCTCCCAAACGGAAAGATTGAGATCCGATCTCCCTGGACCTGCGCCACTTCCTCAGAGATGGAACAGGTTCAGAGAAAGAAAGACCTCTCTTAATAGGAGGAGAAGTCCATTTAGGGATAACTCTCCATATATACCCTTTAAGAATCGGTTTGAGGCCCTTAGAACAGAACCTAGGGAGGATGTTTTTTTAGGGAACAGTGTGGCGAAACCGACCTCGCCACGTGTCCTTGGAGGGGGCTGATTGCCCGCCTCTTGCCTTTGGACTATGGACCAGACTTTATGGGAATGTGATTCCCCAGATAGCCATACCATGGAGCCTATTCATATAATGAAAGACTATGGGAAAGACTTTAGCTCCATGGCAATTGTACTGTGTGAGTAGGATCTGCGCGCTATTCGGTAGTTTTGTGCGTGCAGATCCCAGCTATCTGGGGATAGGTGAAATGTCTGTGTGTTATGTGTAAATGTGACTTTATGTATTTTAAAGTGTTTTATGTTGTTTTGCAACCATGTGGTTAATGGAGTCTGCCTTTAGTCCTGGGTAATTGGATTACTTCTCCAATTAACTCCAGGGCAGAAGGGAGGAAACCAGGGTGCATTGTGGGGATGTTTTTCTGCCAGCCAGAAAGGAACAAAAGATACTTTTAGTAACTTTTGAACCACTGGTCGGATTCATGCCATTTTTTAATATGTTGTTCCCCTGAATGGATTGATTGTGGATATGTATTTTTATGTGAATGTGATGTATGGTTTTAAAGTTATGAAAGTTGTGTAAAAGTATATTTTACACTGTATGCATAATGGGATTATGTGTCACACTAAGGGGAGGGGATGTGTGGGAGGTAACATCTATGTCATTGGTTCTTTTATGCCTCCCCCTGGGTGTGGCCTGTATGTGTGAGTTGGAAATAAAAGCCAGGCTGGATGAGCCAGTCCAGAGTTCCTGTTTTACCCTCAAAGTGATGTGTCGTCTCATTATTAGGGGGAAAGATTTATTGCATGCTGTTCCAGTTGACTGCTAGGAGTACAAGCCTATTCGTATGGTTCCTATTCAATGGTCTACAGCATTCATACGCTTGGGAGAATTTAAAAGGGTTCTCGGATTCGGTGATTGTGGTGTCTGCCAGAGTGCTTGGAGTCCTCAGGAAGCACTAGGAGCATCCATTAACGGAGGTACCAAGTCGGGGTGCCAGGTGATCCGTTACATTGGTGGCAAGCGGTGGGATGGCGTCCTAGTGCGAGGTAAAGCAGCTCGGAGACACAGTACGTTTGGATTTACAAATTGAGGGCGACGCTAGTGTGCCTACAGCGTCCCTGTCTACACAACGATTTGGGAAAATGGGGTTCGTAGACCCCTGGGCAACACACACACCTGAGGAAGAGAGTGAATTAGAATGGAGAGATAATGCCCGGAAAGAATTATGGTACGATGCCTTGGAGGAAGTCCAGTATCAACGGCAGCAGCGCCTTCCTGGTGTCGCATACCAGTTGGAGGAACAAATGGCCTGGCGGATGCCACTTCTGGGAGATCAACCTGGAGGGCAGCGGGTAAGACAACTCGAGTACCTCGTGGAAAGGGAACTGAGCCTGGACGCCTCATACCGGGCACTGTGGTGGTGCACTGTCCAGCCAGAGACGTGGAGGGCAGAGGGCATCCAGCCAGAGGGGGAGAACTACACAAGCCCTGGCCTGTTGTGGAAAGCCTTAGTGGAGGATGTCGACTTCGGCAGTCCAGCAGAGTCACGGTACTGGGCTATCTTTCATTACCGAGGTGAGATGATACAGGGCCCGAGATCTATTGGACTGGGAGAAGACCTCCGCCGTTTCGCTGCCATGGAACAAGAGCTGGAGATGGACTATGTAGAACTAATAAATTCCTGCCAGCCGCAGAGCAGGGACGCAGACCGGGAAAACTGGGTGGCAGACCCAGACCTGCTAGCCTATAGCTGGGAAAACGCGGCAGAGGTACCCCCTGCTTCACTACCAGTTGCAGAAGTAGGGGACCTCATAGACTGGTCCTGGAGAGACCCACAGATGGCAGGTGGAGATGGGATCGAGGTCTCTCTACCGGCCCTACAGGGATGCTGGGCAGTCGGCCCAGATCCCCAGCGGCAGGTTACAGTTCAGAGAGAGGAGCTTGTTACACCCTCTCTCCAGCGGCAGCCTAACCCACCAAGGGGAGACCGTAAGCCCCACAGCAGCGCAGATGGGACCGTGGTCTCTGCGCCCAAGTTACAGGGAGCTGAAGGAGCCGTCCTCCCGCCCCAGCGGCAGTGTGATTTGTTGGCAATTGGGAGCCCGGTCTCCATTCCCCAGCGGCAGAGTATCCAGCAGGGAATAGAGAGCCCAGCCCCCTTTCCCCCACAGCAGGACTCTGTGCTGGGAGGAGAGACAGTCGGTCTCCCTCCGCAGAGACGGGAAGTATGCATGGGAGAGGAGATTGTTACCACCTCTCCCCAGCGGCGGATCATTAATGTACAGGGAATAGAGAGCCCAGTCTCCATTCCCCAGCGGCAGAGTGTTCTAATGGGAGAGGAGCTGGTTACCACCTCTCCCCAGCGGCAGCTTAATGTACCAGGGGGAGACTGTAAGCCCCACACCTGTGCAGATGGGACCGTGGTCTCTGCACTTCCAGCACAGGGGGTAGGGACGGTCGGTCCTGCCCCCCCACAACAGGGCTGTTTAGCCAAAGGGGAGACAGTCTGTCTCCAGCAGCAGAGCTGTGTAACTAAAGGGGAGACAGTCGGTCTCCAGCAGCAGAGTTGTGTAACTCAAGGGGAGACAGTCGGTCTCCAGCAGCAGAGCGGTGTATTTAAAGGGGAGACAGTCTGTCTCCAGCAGCAGAGCGGTGTATTTAAAGGGGAGACAGTCTGTCTCCAGCAGCAGAGCTGTGTAACTAAAGGGGAGACAGTCGGTCTCCAGCAGCAGAGCTGTGTAACTCAAGGGGAGACAGTCGGTCTCCAGCAGCAGAGCGGTGTAACTCAAGGGGAGACAGTCGGTCTCCAGCAGCAGAGCGGTGTATTTAAAGGGGAGACAGTCGGTCTCCAGCAACCAGGCTCCAACCAGACTCCTCCCGTGGTAGTGCTAGCAACAGGACAGAGTACCGCTGGTCTCTGCCCCCTCAGCAACCTACCGAGGCAGCCTACCAGTCCCCCACACAGCCGTGGTGAGGCACCTGAACCTGGACAAGATTCTCCCTCACCCAGGTGTAGTAACTGTTTCTTGTGGGTGGGCTGCTGGACTAACAAGGGCACTGACCGGCAGGAGGTCAAGTACCCTGTTAGTCTGGGGGGTAAAGTGGAGAAGTGTGGCGAAACCGACCTCACCACGTGTCCTTGGAGGGGGCTGATTGCCCGCCTCTTGCCTTTGGACTATGGACCAGACTTTATGGGAATGTGATACCCCAGATAGCCATACCATGGAGCCTATTCATATAATGAAAGACTATGGGAAAGACTTTAGCTCCATGGCAATTGTACTGTGTGAGTAGGATCTGCGCGCTATTCGGTAGTTTTGTGCGTGCAGATCCCAGCTATCTGGGGATAGGTGAAATGTCTGTGTGTTATGTGTAAATGTGACTTTATGTATTTTAAAGTGTTTTATGTTGTTTTGCAACCATGTGGTTAATGGAGTCTGCCTTTAGTCCTGGGTAATTGGATTACTTCTCCAATTAACTCCAGGGCAGAAGGGAGGAAACCAGGGTGCATTGTGGGGATGTTTTTCTGCCAGCCAGAAAGGAACAAAAGATACTTTTAGTAACTTTTGAACCCCTGGTCGGATTCATGCCATTTTTTAATATGTTGTTCCCCTGAATGGATTGATTGTGGATATGTATTTGTATGTGAATGTGATGTATGGTTTTAAAGTTATGAAAGTTGTGTAAAAGTATATTTTACACTGTATGCATAATGGGATTATGTGTCACACTAAGGGGAGGGGATGTGTGGGAGGTAACATCTATGTCATTGGTTCTTTAATGCCTCCCCCTGGGTGTGGCCTGTATGTGTGAGTTGGAAATAAAAGCCAGGCTGGATGAGCCAGTCCAGAGTTCCTGTTTTACCCTCAAAGTGATGTGTCGTCTCATTATAAGGGGGAAAGATTTATTGCATGCTGTTCCAGTTGACTGCTAGGAGTACAAGCCTATTCGTATGGTTCCTATTCAATGGTCTACAGCATTCATACGCTTGGGAGAATTTAAAAGGGTTCTCGGATTCGGTGATTGTGGTGTCTGCCAGAGTGCTTGGAGTCCTCAGGAAGCACTAGGAGCATCCATTAACGGAGGTACCAAGTCGGGGTGCCAGGTGATCCGTTACAAACAGAATGGGGAGAAAATCCCCGATAAAAGAAACCCCAAGGAAAAGGACCAGAAAATCAGAAGAGGAAAGAGAGGAGGGAGAGGAAGGAGAGATTATGCCGGGAAAAAGGAGGCAGAGGGATGTGAGATAAGAATTTTTAATCTATCCAATAGAGTCCTTTCCAAAGTAGAAGAAGGGATTCTATCGAAGAGTTTTAAGTTCGTACCCAGCTGTCCAGCTAATAAATTTGAAGTATTTCTTGATCTCAACCGTTATACCAGGAAATTGTGTTTAAAAAATTTTTTTAATAGACAAGATCCTATTATACCAGAATCAATGGTTAATTCAGCGCTTCAGTAAGTGGAAATTTGGGAATTATCCACACTGATTTAAAGAAAAAGTCAGATTTTTTTCCCACCTTTCTTAAAACGGACAATATTAAGGCTTTTGAAAACTCTTGTTTGGCAGACATACACAATATAAAGCCCCTTACTAAGATCCCCCAAAGGGGCTGAGGTGGTGGAAGCATTTCCAAACCTGGATGCCATGGCCAAAGGCTCCAAAGTAATGGTTCCCAGTAGATTGCTGCCAAACCCGTGGTAGACGCCGCGTCTGACCATCTGGTTGGAGAAGTGTCAGACAATCCTGAAAGGAACATGCTTTTACCATGCCAAGTGGTTAAGAAATTCCCCCCATGTGCAGGTCTGCTGTTGCTGGGGTGTCTAGGGACATCCTCCGATCGTCATGTTGGAAGTGTGGAAAAAAGGGGAAAGTACTCTGGATGTAAAAGTGTGATCTTGTGGTATGATTGGCATTGCAAAATTAAGGAACCTGGAAGGGATTGTAGTTCCTTGCAGTTGTAAGTACTAAGCAGGAGGTAGTGATTGATGTAGTTGAGAATGTTCCCTATTTGTCTTGTGGTAACTTGCGTGTATGGATGCCGACTCAAGTCGTATGCCTAGTAATGTGATGATAGATAGATGAAGATTTCGAAAGTCTCTCAGAAAGAATTACCACTAAAATAAGCAAAATTGAGAAAAGTCTTATTTTTAACAAAAAAAAGAAAGTTAACAGGGATCTCGATGATTATGCTAATAATGAGGTTAGGGTGTTACCCAAGCCCAGAAAAGAGAATAATCATCAGAGACAAAAAGAGAGACCGAGGACCCCAGGAGCTAGGGGGAAACCCTCCTTTCAATATCGAAATATTGATACTCATCAGTACTCTAGGTCTCATAATAATTACAGATTTGGGAAAGGGGTTCCTCAATCTCCAATTGAGGATACTCGTAGGCCTTACAATCATAAACCCTACTTTCGGGAGAATACATCTTTGAAACCTAGGAAGACCTCCCAAACGGAAAGATTGAGATCCGATCTCCCTGGACCTGCGCCACTTCCTCAGAGATGGAACAGGTTCAGAGAAAGAAAGACCTCTCTTAATAGGAGGAGAAGTCCATTTAGGGATAACTCTCCATATATACCCCTTAAGAATCGGTTTGAGGCCCTTAGAACAGAACCTAGGGAGGATGTTTTTTTAGGGAACAGTGTGGCGAAACCGACCTCGCCACGTGTCCTTGGAGGGGGCTGATTGCCCGCCTCTTGCCTTTGGACTATGGACCAGACTTTATGGGAATGTGATTCCCCAGATAGCCATACCATGGAGCCTATTCATATAATGAAAGACTATGGGAAAGACTTTAGCTCCATGGCAATTGTACTGTGTGAGTAGGATCTGCGCGCTATTCGGTAGTTTTGTGCGTGCAGATCCCAGCTATCTGGGGATAGGTGAAATGTCTATGTGTTATGTGTAAATGTGACTTTATGTATTTTAAAGTGTTTTATGTTGTTTTGCAACCATGTGGTTAATGGAGTCTGCCTTTAGTCCTGGGTAATTGGATTACTTCTCCAATTAACTCCAGGGCAGAAGGGAGGAAACCAGGGTGCATTGTGGGGATGTTTTTCTGCCAGCCAGAAAGGAACAAAAGATACTTTTAGTAACTTTTGAACCCCTGGTCGGATTCATGCCATTTTTTAATATGTTGTTCCCCTGAATGGATTGATTGTGGATATGTATTTTTATGTGAATGTGATGTATGGTTTTAAAGTTATGAAAGTTGTGTAAAAGTATATTTTACACTGTATGCATAATGGGATTATGTGTCACACTAAGGGGAGGGGATGTGTGGGAGGTAACATCTATGTCATTGGTTCTTTTATGCCTCCCCCTGGGTGTGGCCTGTATGTGTGAGTTGGAAATAAAAGCCAGGCTGGATGAGCCAGTCCAGAGTTCCTGTTTTACCCTCAAAGTGATGTGTCGTCTCATTATTAGGGGGAAAGATTTATTGCATGCTGTTCCAGTTGACTGCTAGGAGTACAAGCCTATTCGTATGGTTCCTATTCAATGGTCTACAGCATTCATACGCTTGGGAGAATTTAAAAGGGTTCTCGGATTCGGTGATTGTGGTGTCTGCCAGAGTGCTTGGAGTCCTCAGGAAGCACTAGGAGCATCCATTAACGGAGGTACCAAGTCGGGGTGCCAGGTGATCCGTTACATTGGTGGCAAGCGGTGGGATGGCGTCCTAGTGCGAGGTAAAGCAGCTCGGAGACACAGTACGTTTGGATTTACAAATTGAGGGCGACGCTAGTGTGCCTACAGCGTCCCTGTCTACACAACGATTTGGGAAAATGGGGTTCGTAGACCCCTGGGCAACACACACACCTGAGGAAGAGAGTGAATTAGAATGGAGAGATAATGCCCGGAAAGAATTATGGTACGATGCCCTGGAGGAAGTCCAGTATCAACGGCAGCAGCGCCTTCCTGGTGTCGCATACCAGTTGGAGGAACAAATGGCCTGGCGGATGCCACTTCTGGGAGATCAACCTGGAGGGCAGTGGGTAAGACAACTCGAGTACCTCGTGGAAAGGGAACTGAGCCTGGACGCCTCATACCGGGCACTGTGGTGGTGCACTGTCCAGCCAGAGACGTGGAGGGCAGAGGGCATCCAGCCAGAGGGGGAGAACTACACAAGCCCTGGCCTGTTGTGGAAAGCCTTAGTGGAGGATGTCGACTTCGGCAGTCCAGCAGAGTCACGGTACTGGGCTATCTTTCATTACCGAGGTGAGATGATACAGGGCCCGAGATCTATTGGACTGGGAGAAGACCTCCGCCGTTTCGCTGCCATGGAACGAGAGCTGGAGATGGACTATGTAGAACTATTAAATTCCTGCCAGCCGCAGAGCAGGGATGCAGACCGGGAAAACTGGGTGGCAGACCCAGACCTGCTAGCCTATAGCTGGGAAAACGCGGCAGAGGTACCCCCTGCTTCACTACCAGTTGCAGAAGTAGGGGACCTCATAGACTGGTCCTGGAGAGACCCACAGATGGCAGGTGGAGATGGGATCGAGGTCTCTCTACCGGCCCTACAGGGATGCTGGGCAGTCGGCCCAGATCCCCAGCGGCAGGTTACAGTTCAGAGAGCGAAGCTTGTTACACCCTCTCTCCAGCGGCAGCCTAACCCACCAAGGGGAGACCGTAAGCCCCACACCAGCGCAGATGGGACCGTGGTCTCTGCGCCCAAGTTACAGGGAGCTGAAGGAGCCGTCCTCCCGCCCCAGCGGCAGTGTGATTTGTTGGCAATTGGGAGCCCGGTCTCCATTCCCCAGCGGCAGAGTATCCAGCAGGGAATAGAGAGCCCAGCCCCCTTTCCCCCACAGCAGGACTCTGTGCTGGGAGGAGAGACAGTCGGTCTCCCTCCGCAGAGACGGGAAGTATGCATGGGAGAGGAGATTGTTACCACCTCTCCCCAGCGGCGGATCATTAATGTACAGGGAATAGAGAGCCCAGTCTCCATTCCCCAGCGGCAGAGTGTTCTAATGGGAGAGGAGCTGGTTACCAGCGGCAGCTTAATGTACCAGGGGGAGACTGTAAGCCCCACACCTGTGCAGATGGGACCGTGGTCTCTGCACTTCCAGCACAGGGGGTAGGGACGGTCGGTCCTGCCCCCCCACAACAGGGCTGTTTAGCCAAAGGGGAGACAGTCTGTCTCCAGCAGCAGAGCTGTGTAACTAAAGGGGAGACAGTCGGTCTCCAGCAGCAGAGTTGTGTAACTCAAGGGGAGACAGTCGGTCTCCAGCAGCAGAGCGGTGTATTTAAAGGGGAGACAGTCTGTCTCCAGCAGCAGAGCGGTGTATTTAAAGGGGAGACAGTCTGTCTCCAGCAGCAGAGCTGTGTAACTAAAGGGGAGACAGTCGGTCTCCAGCAGCAGAGCTGTGTAACTCAAGGGGAGACAGTCGGTCTCCAGCAGCAGAGCGGTGTAACTCAAGGGGAGACAGTCGGTCTCCAGCAGCAGAGCGGTGTATTTAAAGGGGAGACAGTCGGTCTCCAGCAACCAGGCTCCAACCAGACTCCTCCCGTGGTAGTGCTAGCAACAGGACAGAGTACCGCTGGTCTCTGCCCCCTCAGCAACCTACCGAGGCAGCCTACCAGTCCCCCACACAGCCGTGGTGAGGCACCTGAACCTGGACAAGATTCTCCCTCACCCAGGTGTAGTAACTGTTTCTTGTGGGTGGGCTGCTGGACTAACAAGGGCACTGACCGGCAGGAGGTCAAGTACACTGTTAGTCTGGGGGGTAAAGGGGAGAAGTGTGGCGAAACCGACCTCGCCACGTGTCCTTGGAGGGGGCTGATTGCCCGCCTCTTGCCTTTGGACTATGGACCAGACTTTATGGGAATGTGATACCCCAGATAGCCATACCATGGAGCCTATTCATATAATGAAAGACTATGGGAAAGACTTTAGCTCCATGGCAATTGTACTGTGTGAGTAGGATCTGCGCGCTATTCGGTAGTTTTGTGCGTGCAGATCCCAGCTATCTGGGGATAGGTGAAATGTCTGTGTGTTATGTGTAAATGTGACTTTATGTATTTTAAAGTGTTTTATGTTGTTTTGCAACCATGTGGTTAATGGAGTCTGCCTTTAGTCCTGGGTAATTGGATTACTTCTCCAATTAACTCCAGGGCAGAAGGGAGGAAACCAGGGTGCATTGTGGGGATGTTTTTCTGCCAGCCAGAAAGGAACAAAAGATACTTTTAGTAACTTTTGAACCCCTGGTCGGATTCATGCCATTTTTTAATATGTTGTTCCCCTGAATGGATTGATTGTGGATATGTATTTTTATGTGAATGTGATGTATGGTTTTAAAGTTATGAAAGTTGTGTAAAAGTATATTTTACACTGTATGCATAATGGGATTATGTGTCACACTAAGGGGAGGGGATGTGTGGGAGGTAACATCTATGTCATTGGTTCTTTAATGCCTCCCCCTGGGTGTGGCCTGTATGTGTGAGTTGGAAATAAAAGCCAGGCTGGATGAGCCAGTCCAGAGTTCCTGTTTTACCCTCAAAGTGATGTGTCGTCTCATTATAAGGGGGAAAGATTTATTGCATGCTGTTCCAGTTGACTGCTAGGAGTACAAGCCTATTCGTATGGTTCCTATTCAATGGTCTACAGCATTCATACGCTTGGGAGAATTTAAAAGGGTTCTCGGATTCGGTGATTGTGGTGTCTGCCAGAGTGCTTGGAGTCCTCAGGAAGCACTAGGAGCATCCATTAACGGAGGTACCAAGTCGGGGTGCCAGGTGATCCGTTACAAACAGAATGGGGAGAAAAACCCCGATAAAAGAAACCCCAAGGAAAAGGACCAGAAAATCAGAAGAGGAAAGAGAGGAGGGAGAGGAAGGAGAGATTATGCCGGGAAAAAGGAGGCAGAGGGATGTGAGATAAGAATTTTTAATCTATCCAATAGAGTCCTTTCCAAAGTAGAAGAAGGGATTCTATCGAAGAGTTTTAAGTTCGTACCCAGCTGTCCAGCTAATAAATTTGAAGTATTTCTTGATCTCAACCGTTATACCAGGAAATTGTGTTTAAAAAATTTTTTTAATAGACAAGATCCTATTATACCAGAATCAATGGTTAATTCAGCGCTTCAGTAAGTGGAAATTTGGGAATTATCCACACTGATTTAAAGAAAAAGTCAGATTTTTTCCCACCTTTCTTAAAACGGACAATATTAAGGCTTTTGAAAACTCTTGTTTGGCAGACATACACAATATAAAGCCCCTTACTAAGTTTGAACAGAACATCTCTTTTCAAGAGAGAAAAGCTATAGATTCAATTAAAAAGGACATATCTATAGTTGTCAAACCAGCAGATAAGGGGGGAGGAGTAGTCGTCCTTGACAAAAGTTGGTATATACGGGAAATATATAGACAATTAAATGATATTACCACATATGTAAAACTTAAGAAAGATCCCTTAGAAGGAATTAGAAATAATCTAAAAATATTCTTGGAGAAAGGTTTGGAGGATAATATTTTAGATAAGAAAGAATTTTCCTTCCTACTCCCTGAATATCCGAGAGTTCCTGTTATATATATATTGCCCAAAATTCACAAGGACGTAACCAACCCCCCAGGGCGCCCCATTGTCTCTGGAATAGACTCAGTTTTATCTGCATTATCCCAATATATTGATTACCACCTACAACCTCTGGTTAAAAAGACTCCAGCATTTCTACAAGACTCTATGAGTCTACTGAATATCTTAAAAGATTTTAGTTGGCAGGATGATTATTTACTTGCAACGTGCGATGTATCTAGCCTCTATACAATCATCCAACACGACATAGGATGTAAAGCCGTCGAATTTTATCTTGAGGCTACTGAGGCATATGGAGACCCCCAAAAATTGTTTATTTTAGAGGGAATACGCATGATTTTGCAGAACAACTATTTTTGGTTTGAGGAGGAGTTCTTTATGCAAATTAAAGGTACGGCAATGGGGACCAAGTTTGCGCCAAGTTACGCGAATTTATTCATGTCCTTTTGGGAACGTACTTTCGTCTTTGGGGGACATAACTTTGGCGCAAACCTGGTCCTCTATAAGAGATATATTGACGATATTTTTATCATTTGGAAGGGGCCGGAAAAGACCCTTTTAGAGTTTTTCACTTACCTTAATGATAATGAGTGGGGAATTTCTCTCACACAGAATGTGAGTAATAATAGTGTTGACTTTTTGGATCTGAATGTTTTTATCCAGGACCAAGTTTTAATGACTAAAACTTTTTTTAAAAAGGTAGACGTTAATAGTTTTATCGAATTGGATAGTTGCCACCATCGTCCTTGGCTAAACAATATACCCAAAGGACAGTTCCTTCGGATACGAAGGAACTGTACCAAAAAAGAGGACTACACTAGTCAGGCTATGTCCCTTAAAAATCAACTAATACAAAAAGGGTATGAAAGTGATGACTTACAAGAAAAAATAGATCAAGTCGGGGATATGGACAGGTCTCCCCTGTTGCAATATAAAAGAAAAAATGATTTAGGTGAACAAAAACAGATCCCCTTTATTTTTAATTTTTCTAGCAATATAGGTGCCATTAAGAAAATTATTAATAAAAACTGGCACATTTTACAACACGAGGAGGATATTAAACAATATGTAGGCAATAAGCCTAAATTTATATTTAGGGGTGCAAGAAACCTTAAACAAATGGTAACTTCCAGTTTTATTAAAACTGAAGTACCGAGAAACTTTTTGAGTGACTGGACACAAGAACAAAAAGGTTTTTTCTACTGTGGGTCGTGCAGAGCCTGCTGCAACACCCTAAGATTGAATAACAAGAAAGTAGAAAAATTCCACTCTGCAGTGACTAAAAAAGAATATCATATTAAAACCTTAATTACTTGTCATTCTACCTATGTAATCTATCTCTTACAATGTAGTTGCAGATATCAATATGTGGGGAAAACGTCCCGCCAACTTAAAATAAGGCTTAGTGAACATCTGAGAAATATCCAAAAATGGGTTTTCGAACCACAGTGTATCGAGACACTTTTTAGAACACCATGGCTCGGATCCCAAGTTTCTGAGTTTTTTTGCTATTGAAAAAGTAGTAGGGCACTGGAGAGGTGGGGACATATCTAAAGCCCTTAGTTTAAAAGAATCCAAGTGGATTTTTGAATTACGCTCCTTGGCCCCAAAGGGTCTCAATATTGATTTTGAGATCAATAAGCTGCTATAATTGATGTTACCGGAGATAGTTCACTCACGAGAATACTATTATTATAATATATATTTTTTCCACTTTTATACATATTTATTTAAGGTCCTTTTTAGTATTTTTTATAGATTTTATCTATTTTTGAAAATTTTACTATTAATATCTATTTTATTCTATATTTTTTTCTGGTCTTGTCGGTTGGGATCAAGTTATTACTGGACAGCTGTTTTTTCACATTTTAGTTATCCTTGCATAGGAATTCTATATTGGGTTTATTTAACATTTTTAGATCTATGCACTCTAAAATAATGCAGTTCACTTATTATCTGTATTAATGAGCCACATAAT
Source organism: Pelobates fuscus (assembly GCF_036172605.1). Lineage (NCBI taxonomy): Eukaryota > Metazoa > Chordata > Amphibia > Anura > Pelobatidae > Pelobates > Pelobates fuscus. The sequence continues at coordinate 186,266,388 of NC_086318.1, forward strand.
GAGTGGCATTTATATTTATATTTTTATATTGGATGATGAAATTAATACATATATATTCTTTCATTTTTGTGTTTTCTTTTATTTGTATGCAATATGTGCCCTGCGAATGAATGTACTCAAAAGAGGACTGTTTGCCCACTCTTAAGATGGCCACCTTGCCCTCAAATCGAAAATGGATATCCCTATACGCCTAGGAGAGTGAAGAGTGTTTCCGCCTCCTTATCATGAAACCGGAAGTGATACGGACGGTTTCGGCTGTTAGATGCGCCACCGGAAGTGACGCGACGGACGGACTCCATTTTCGGATACGTCACCGGAAGTGACGAAACGGAACACCGAGAGGATTTTAGATACACCTATTTTCGTAGTCACACATGATTTTACCATATCATGGAAGCTGACTATGATGGGGGGAGGATATATTTATTGTTTATTTTGTGTTTTTGCTGATGTATATTGAGTATTGGATTCACTAATGTGCCCTTCCGAACCGGATGTGGAGCCATATTGGAGGTGGCAGACCACATCCGGTCCGGACCATATAAGGGTAATTATCTATACAAGTGTTGTTAATTAAATAATTAAGTATGTAATGCTTCCCCCTATATAAACTGTGGTATATCCATTGTAATTTAGAAAAGCACCTGAGGAAGACCACAAACAGTTGGTTGAAACGCGTTGTGTGTGCAATATTGCTTTTTATTACTTATCTTTTAACTATTTGTTAAAATAAACTACTTATCCTGATACTCCTGGCTCCTGGCTCCTGACTCCTGACTCCAAACTTGATGATCATTGAGACCTAAGGGGAACCGGCCTGAGGATTTAAGGAAATGTGCATGTCCCATTTAAGTGACATGAAAGCTGTATAAGTCCTGAGCCTACTTCTAAACGGCTCAAAAAAGTGTGAGTGATTCCATCTCAAAATTTCCCTTTACAGTATATATATTATACAGGTTGCACTATGTCCTTCTTTGTATTTATATTTTTTGTATAGGGATTTTCCATTTGTCAAATCTAATCATTGTGTACTAAGGAGGAGATACCTATTTGCTATACTTCAGGTAATCACTCCTGTTTGGTGTGTGTGTGCGCTTTAACTTTTTTTGGCTGTAAATGTGATGATAGTGTCTGGGCCTTCTGTTTCTTATGGGGTACTGGGACGCCCAAGTGGTCAACCAGACTAATCGGCCGTGAGGCTTCTAGTGAAAAATATGTTATCTTTGATCAACAAGAAGTCTTCTAGATAGTGTATGACTGTAAGGCCTCTGGATATGTTATCATAACCAGCACAGAGTATCTGCGGATATCGATAGTAGGCTAATCTGTAGCCCGAAAGTTGAGCGGGGAAAGGATTGCCCATTTTATGCCATGTAAGTGCCAGTGTGTAGGGTAGATGGTAGCTGTTTACTGCGTTGATGATATTGGTCTTACTTAACCAAGCTTTAACCCTTGAGTGATAGCTGTAAAGGTAGATCAATGGTGTTGTATAGTAAGGAAACTCCTCGGAGGGTATGAGGGAGTTGAGACTTGGGGTAGCGGAGGTGTGTGGTGCCAATAAGTCTATGGTTAGTCTTTGATTAAGGGAAGATTTCCTTGTGACAATACCAATGTGTTTGTGTTTGGTGCCATGCTGTAAATGGTGGAGATTGGAAGACCCCTCTGCAAATCTTGGCTATGAGTGTGTTTACAGCCAATGGTTCTGTTGTGCTGACTGAAAGTGAGGGCATACTATATTCCTTGAAGGTGTATTTATGATACCTGTAAGGGAGCCCTTTGAAGCTCCAGAGCTTTAGTAAATCTACTACAAGTCTGGAAGGGGGATGAGTCAGGAGTGTTGAAAATGCATTGGTGTGTACAGATGGGTGAGTACGTTATTTGTACGTTGTATTGGGACACATGGTTTGTCATGTGCCCTGAACCATTTGAACATATATGCAACAGTCTATATGGAATGCAACTACTCATATCAATTGTCTCTGGTAGTTCAGATGTGCTGGTACCTGGAGCCTGAGAGTACTCGTCCATTTGTTTGGGACAAAATCCCTTCTGTATGGGTACCTGCACAAATAAACATCTCTACATATTCCAAATGCCAACCCAACCAAGGGATGGTCAGTTCCTTATTTACCTGGAATCCCTGGATCTGACCATCACAGATACATCATCATACATATATATGCCTTGCTTCCCCAATGTGCTGGGATCATACGTGCAGGGTTAACGTCTTGTGTGTCATAAGAATTGATTGTACCAGTAACCAAGTTTCGGTTGGTGCTGGTTGTACAGTAGCGTGAGGCCCAGCCTTGTGAGGGCTATGGTGACCGACTCGAGATTGCCAGTCTGTCATAAGCCGGGGTGCTAGGAAGAGGTGATTCTTCACCATCTTTTTGAGAAATACTTAAATAACAATAACGATTGCAATTATTTGTACCCAGGTGTCTTGTACTGGCTTGCTAACTAAGCCGTAAGGTGAAACGATTAGGCTTGGTGTTTTTTGGTGACTGGTGAGGCCCTGCTAGTTGCCAAGTGGCTTGAGAGGCTCTATCTATGCTTGGCGCGAGGGGATTTTGTGTGGCCACAGAATGTTGTGGCAGGATGTTGGCCTCTCGGTGACAGTAACCAGAAAAAAGGAAGGGGAGTGACAGGTGAGGCCCTCTCTATGATACAATGCCAGGTGGCTAGCTCACTAGTGGCCCGAGGGGTGTATGCCTCCGAGTGTGAGGCGGGGTGTTGGCCTCGCAGGACCACTAACCGAAGCATAATGCAGAGAAAAAAGGGGGTAATACCTATTGGGCCCTAGAACCCTAATTGCCAGTACACTATTACTATTCCAGGGAAGGTAAGAGATGGATAACTAAATGAGCAGGTGTATGTACCTGGTAGTATGGTATTGAACCTGACAATCCGTATAGGTTTTTTAGTAGTAACTGTAACCTGAATGGATAAAACCGTATGGCATAAGGAAATGTGGCATAGACCAAGTTTATCTTAATACGTACAGTATATGTGAAAAGTAAAGTGCTGTGATGTGTAAATATTAAACATTGTAGCCATACTGGTTAAATATGTATCAATCTTAACCCATTAAGTGCCGTATGTACAAGTGAAAAAGTGGTCTGTCCCCACCTTGTATGTTGTATGTCCCCTTGCTAGGGGAAAGTCTGTTTTGTGAAAAATATGTGAACTATATTACCAGTTACGTATCTACAGATGCGTCTGCTACTGTGTAATAATATATGTATTTATGCCAGATGTTGATATAGTACTTGCTATGTGAATTTTTGTATGTCTTATTGAATGGTAGGGGTCAGTGAACATGGTGTTGCAAAATGCAAGTGCACTGGAGATCTGCCGTGTGCCCTATAGGTGGCAGTGTAGTTGGATACTGATTGGTATGTGAAATGTTGTTTGTCTATTGACCTATAGGTGTCAGTGTTTTGGTGTTTGTAAAACCCCATGAAAATTGTCAATGTACTTGACAGACCTGTAGGTGGCAGTGTTGATAGAACCACTGTTGGTCTTGATGTGAAATGTAAATTATTGTGAATTAAACCTGAAGTTGAGCCCGTGCTGGAGTTTAATTTATGGTTATGTTTAAAACAATCTTATGTGTAATTTATATTGGCTGGTAACATGTGAAGTCAGTTTTGCTGTTGACCAGTAGGGGTCAGAAATGCTGATTGTATGGTAAAAATACCCTTTAATCCTACCGTTTGATAGATAGGAGTCAGTATAAAAGCGAAAATGCTGTAGTTAGTTTGTGTGCTTATGAAGTGAAATAAAGTCTGAGAAGCCTGTAGTATACCGACTGACCGGTAGGGGTCAGCATGTAGGCGAAAATGCCGTGGTTCGTTGGTTTGTACATGAAATGCAATAATGTCTGAGAAGCCTGTAGTACACCGAATGACCGGTAGGGGTCAGTGTGTAGGCGCAAATGCAGTGGTTCGTTGGTTTGTACATGAAATGCAATAATGTCTGAGAAGCCTGTAGTACACCAAATGACCGGTAGGGGTCAGTGTGTAGGCGCAAATGCAGTGGTTCGTTGGTTTGTACATGAAATGCAATAATGTCTGAGAAGCCTGTAGTACACTGAATGACTGGTAGGGGTCAGTGTGTAGGTGAAAATGCAGTGGTTTATTGTTTTGTACATGAAAAGCAAAAATGTCTAAGAAGCCAAATAACTGATAGGGGTCAGTGTGTAGGTGAAAAATGCAGTGGTTTGTTGATTTATACATGAAATGCAATAATGTCTGAGAAGCCTGTAGTACACCGAATGACCAGTAGGGGTCAGTGTGTAGGCGCAAATGCAGTGGTTCGTTGATTTGTACATGAAATGTGATGTCTAAGAAGCCTGTAGTACACCGAATGACCTGTAGGGGTCAGTGTGTAGGTGAAAAGGGTGGTGGTTTGTTGGTTTGTACATGAAATACAATAATGTCTGAGAAGCCTGTAGTACACCGAATGACCGGTAGGGGGTTTAAACGAATGATATGCATGAACGATGACTGGCGTAATGGGTAGGTCGACTTACGGTTTGTGAGTCACTTGGACACCATCCACGGCGATGGATTGAAGAAAGAAGGTGGTAGGCCGGAAAAGCCTGTGGCTGGATTCATGACACAGCTCAGCTTAGAAAACCTCATGCAGTAATCATGTAAAATGGCGTCTGGATGACCCGGAAGTGGAAATCATTCTGATGCTGACCTCAAACGATATGAGTCAGGTAAGGGGTATCCTTTATATAGGGGAGTGAATTAATTTAAGCCCCTCCCACAAATACAGGCCAAACGGCCCTTAATACATATGGTTTTGGAGGAAATTACCATGTAACTAACATGTAACAATAACATAGCTGCAGGCAAGTCATGATTATAATTTAAAATGACAAAGACATAATAATTTTGCCATCATCTACAAGTGTACATCGATAACAATAAAAGTTCAAAAACAAACAATACATATTTCAGAAAATATTTTTTTTTATATATACTTTTTATTGTTGTTTTCAAAAACATAATACAGAAAACATAAAGAAAAAACAAAAAAGCAATTTAAAATGTTGAACAAAATGCATACATTCGTCTGATATAGTTCCATCTTATTCTAACGTTTAGTATTTCATTACTTTCATTGTATTTCTTTGTAAGACAACAAATTTGAATAGTATTTATCTAAATATTTTTTTAATAACAATAATAATAGTAATAATATAATAAACCCTATGTCTAGCTGATTTTGATGCAAAAGTTTGATTTGTTACTTTCTATAGGCAGGGGTATCTTTCAGGTATGGGATTCCCAGTCCTCCATATTTCAGAAAATTATTTTTTTAAACAAATTTTCCTTAAATGATATTCTGAAGGGGATACTGAATTTCAAATCAGTTATACATTAATGTATACACTGCACACCTTATTTTTTATGATTATTGGCACATATTCTTAATATTGTTTCCCTATCTATTTTAATGATGGATTTCTTCCAACCCAGTTTAACACATTTACCGTACGTTGTCCAGCAATTGGTACATTCTGTTATTTGTTGAGAATGCAGCTAGGCTTCAAGCTTCTAGGATGAGTTAGAACACAGCCTTGAAGTAGGAAGCCTCAATGCAGCCCCAATGGGGATCATGTTGATGTTGACCACTTCAAGTGTCCGTTAAATGTATTCTCTGTTAAAATTAATTTACATGACTTAGTTTAATATTGAGAAATGATTTGTAGATAGTTGTGTGATTAAATACATGCCAATATGTAAGACCTGTTTAATTTTATTGAGAGATCACATACAAGAAGAAAAATCTGCTTTTTAAAAAACTAAATGAAAGATTGCAAACTCTTTATCAAAAATACTTCACCCAACGAGCATTTATATTACCTTTGTTAACTTATCTCATTTTGTTGCCTCATATGGTTGTATCCTTTGCAGTTCTGTAATATTTATCATAAACAACGTGTTTCATTTTGTGAAAACCTTAAGGTATGAAATGTCCTGTTCTTTACAAACATGATAAAAATTAAGATGATTTCATCAGTAAAAATTATACATCCATTTTCAGCATCTTACCATTTTGCACACTTATTCCAATAAGTCTACTTTACAAAAGGCTCTAAAAGTTCTAGTTTAAAAAAAAAAATGGTAATGTGCGCTAAAACATATTTTTGCACAATCAGAAAGATTTTCTAGTGTGCCGAACTAGCTATTTTGGCAATGTTTTGAAAATATGTTCTAAACTCATTATAAATCTTTGTTTAGTAAATACATCACTTCAATCAATTCAGTTGTGCATTATCAGCTACGAACAAAGATAAATGTAATAACAGTATAAGATTATCACAAATATGCATTTACGTTAACTAGACATATTTTAACTATAATAACACATTTTTAGACCTTTAGTTGTTCGTTTTAGAACAGTTCTACAAATAATTATGGGGGGGGGGATTTTTGCTGTTTCCTTAAAGATAAAGGTTTATAGCTGTGGAACCTTCTCGATGGACTTTAAATGATAGTCTAAGCTTAATAAAGTGATTTTGGTGATTTACCATATCCTATTAATTGGTCAATGTAAAACATTGCTATTTCTGATAAAAGACAATGTTTACATGTGTCTGATACAATGCCTCTAGTGGCTGTAAGACTGACATCCACTAGATCTTCTTTGTGAAAAATCTTCAAACATAGAATATTTTTACATTCGGGCATCGCGTCAACCTCTCTGAAAAGCTTCTGACTGGTGAAGTGCGTCAATTTCTGTTATTACATCCTCTCTCCCCTATGCTTCACTATGAGAAGATTTGATTGCTCAAGAGCATCAGTAATGATTTGAAAGGTGGAGCAGTTGCTCTGGGGAGAATGACTCAGCACAAGAATAAAGATGAGTTTTATGACAACTTTAAAAATATGGGATGGAGGGACCATGAATCTAAGCATTACAACTCTAATAGGATTGTTTACTAAAGTTAGATTTCAATGTGAATTAAATATTAATTCCAAATTTGAGTATAAAGTAGTTAAAAAGGGAAATCTCTAAGTCAGGTATGCTTTTAAAATTTGAAATTCACTTTGAATTCTCACTTAGTGAATAACCATGTATATACACTTAATGTTTGACGCCATATAGATAAAAAAAAAAAATAAACAGAGATAAGCAAGAAGTACCTATATCATCCATTGCTTCTTTGCTATGTTTCAGCAAATGATCTGTAGAATATACCTTCCCACCTCCTGTACTGTGTGCTATGTATAAGACGTTGGAACATAATTTACATTCTTAAGAAAAGTAATGTCATTTTTGCCTTGATTTTATTACCTCTCCAGTGGGAGTAGGGACAAGCAGACTCTTCTCAGTGGCATTTATATAGAGTTGGTAAGCAATACTCAAAATAGTTTTGGCATATTGATTTCATATTAAATAACCTCAACGTGGATGTGTCACTTTTCAAAATTTCATTAATATATTCTTTATTAAATACTGATCATGACTGTGTTAGAATTTAATTGATATTCTAATGCATTGTAAAGGTACCATAAGACAAATTAGGCATTCCTTTGACTTGGGACAAAAGCTTAGGCTGACAAACTTTGACAAAAGGTTGAACTCCTCTGTTAACTTTCATACAATCCCAACAGATGTAACAAGTGAATGGCTGTAGGATTCAAGCATTGCTCTGTGGAGGATCATGCGGTCTTGTGGGATCCTCCATAAACTTCAGAGTTGTACTCTCGCACATGCACGAGAGTACAGCACTGAAGTGACTCCTGGTAACTGAAGCACCAGGAGACGAAGAAGACAGCAGAATGAATATGGCAGCAGCTGTAAGGGAAAGTCTGAGGTAAGTAAAACTCCCCTCCCCTGCACGCTGTGACCACAGACCTCACATTGGATTTGTCCATATTGGGGTTTTTGCTAAATATGCAAAATGCCCCAAAAGTGACAGATGTATTTTAATAACTTTCCAGAACAGAGGTCAAAATAGTATGTGGTAAAATATTTTTATATATATATATATATTTAATGGCTTCATTTTATTTAGATGCATTGATACATTTATTACATACTATAATACATAATTATGAGGTTTCTGCACTACCTGATACATTGCTATTCTATTGTGTTGGCTCTGTTGTCAATGCTTTTGCAGCTGGGACACTTTGATGATTTCCCCTTTGTTTATATAGTTTAATAATAGACATTGTAATCAATTTTTCTAGTAAATGCTATGTATTCTGTTAACGTGTACACATGTTAGCATGGCTGCTTCTCATTGTTATTGCCATTGTGCGCTCAAACAAACTATTATTATGATTTCACTCTGAAAGCCTAATAAATATATTGTGTGATTTTTACATGGGAAGCATCTCCTTGTTAATTGTACGTATTCATTTGGCAATAGATACCATGCAGTATTTGTTTCCAGTTTTTCTGATTTCTTGGACTGATTTATTGATATTGCTCTTCTTTAACCCCTTAAGGACTGAGGCAGTTGTACGCGTTGTGATCAGAACAAAACGTAAACAAAAACTGGAATTTGCGCTATGTCTGTTCAACCGTAATTCACCTTTTTCATATTATGTGCACCCACACTTATTATATATCATTTTGTTCAGGAAAAATAGAGCTTTTATTTCACATGGACTATTCATGTATGAAACATAATTCATTATGAATCAAATCTAAAAAAGTGTGAGAAATTAAGATTTAAAAACAAATATTTAGTTATGCGTGGCATTTTAATTGTGAATGTCATAATATTGTTAGATTTTACTACAATAATTTGTATTCAGTAAAGTCTTACAAGTACAACAGTACCCCCCATGTACAGGTTTTATGGTGTTTTGGAAAGTTGCAGGGTCAAATATAGCATGTTTCATTTTTCAGTTTATACACGTAGAAATTTGCCAGACTGATTAGGTTGCCTTTGAGAATGTATCATAGCCCAGGAATGAGAATTACCCCCATGATGGCATACCATTTGCAAAAGTAGACAACCCATGGTATTTAATATGGGTTATGTCCAGTCTTTTTTAAAAGTTAGCATTTATATCTGTTTGTGTGTTAAAAATGCAAAAAAACTGCAGGTGAAACACATTTTTATCAAGTAAGATTCCCTTGTGGATGTATTAGTTATACTAATCAAGGATTATTTTATTGCAAATTTAAATCTACTTTTTAAAATATTGGATTTAATAGATAATACTTTTAACTCATATCTGGATTTGCTATCTGCTTTCATTTTAAGCTCTGGGTGGCGTCCCCTTACAATTAGGTGCACTGCAAGAAAAATAGAGCCTATAAAAAGTGGACACAAGTGGAATGAGTGGACATTTTATATATTTTAATTTTTTTAACGTTGTTTTGATATACTACATGAGTTTGTGTTTTCTGTTTTTCCCGGACAATGAATTTACCAGACATAAGAGGAAAGGAGTCCCCCCAAAAGAGAGACTCAGATGCACACAAACGAGCCAAGTTTTAGGCTCTAGTAAATGAGTGGAGGTCTAAAGGAAAATTGGAAAGTTACCCCATATACTGTTTAAAACTGTCTTCACTATTATTTGTTTTTCTATTTTTATGCTCTTGATGTATTTTTCATCCAGAGAACTGCTGCTAAATATTTATAAATTTGATATTGGCACAGAAATTGAATTGATTGGCACTTTGGTCACAAATGATACGTTTGTAACGTTTCTTACAGATTTGCACATAAAAAATTTCCCATAAGTATACTAAGCACTTTAGAAGATTTTATATCACATGTTTTAATGTTTAACCCCTTCAGGACCGGACTGTTTTTGCGATGTTTGTACGTTAAGGACCAGAGCTATTTTAACACTTTTGTGGTGTTTGTGTTTAGCTGTATTTTTCCGCTCTCTCATTTACTGTTCCCATACAAGTTATATATTGTTTTTTTCAGGACAAGAAGGGCTTTCTTTACATACCATTATTTGTATCATTTCATATCATTTACTTTAAAAAAATAGTAAAATATGGTGAAAAAAACCCAAAAAAACTTGTTTTTTGACTTCTACTTAAAAAATATTTTACTGATCTACAAAATCGAATGAAACAAACTGCTAAATAGATTAAACATTTTGTCCTTAGTTTAAAAACACCCAATGTTTACGTGTTTTTTTGCTTTTATTTGCAAGTTATAGGGCTATAAGTACAAGTAGGAAATTGCGGTTTCAAAATTTACATTTTTCAAATGTATCAATAGTGACATTGTAACACTGTTATGTCATAAATCTCCAAAAAACACCCCACATGTATATATTTTTCTTAAACTAGATAACCCAGGGTATTCATCTAAGAATATTTTGATACTTTCTATGCAGCCATTTTACCATAAACCTTTGTCAAACTTTGCATAGGTAGTTTATTTTTTTTATTTTTTTCACATAAATTGCAATTCAGGTATAAATTCACAGATTTTGTTAGGTGTCACTACCAAACAACACCCCAATATGTGTTCAGCAACATCTCCCGAGTACAGGGATACCCCCCATGTACAGGTGTTTTGGGTTGTTTGGGGGCTAAAAGGCCACATTTTGCAGGTGCGCATATCAGTTTCCCAGCTCGGAATTTTGACATGTAGTCAACCTGCATGCATGTCCTATTTGGGACATTTTTGAAGCCGGCCAATGTATTTTACCCCCATCAAACCATATATTTTTGAAAAGTAGACACCCTAGGGTATTTCACATGGTGGAATTTTTACACTTTCCATGCACTAATTCTACCACCAGGCTTTGTCAAACATTGAGTTAGTAATTTTTTTTCTGTTTTTTTCACACACATTGTACTTTAGGCATGAATTAACAGATCCTGTTATGTGTCACTGCCAAACAACACCCCAATATGTGTTCAGCAACATCTCCCGAGTACAGGGATACCCCCCATGTATAGGTGTTTTGGGTTGTTTGGGGGCTAAAAGGCCACATTTTGCAGGTGCGCATATCAGTTTCCCAGCTCGGAATTTTGACATGTAGTCAACCTGCATGCATGTCCTATTTGGGACATTTTTGAAGCCGGCCAATGTATTTTACCCCCATCAAACCATATATTTTTGAAAAGTAGACACCCTAGGGTATTTCACATGGTGGAATTTTTACACTTTCCATGCACTAATTCTACCACCAGGCTTTGTCAAACATTGAGTTAGTAATTTTTTTTCTGTTTTTTTCACACACATTGTACTTTAGGCATGAATTAACAGATCCTGTTATGTGTCACTGCCAAACAACACCCCAATATGTGTTCAGCAACATCTCCCGAGTACAGGGATACCCCCCATGTATAGGTGTTTTGGGTTATTTGGGGGCTAAAAGGCCACATTTTGCAGGTGCGCATATCAGTTTCCCAGCTCGGAATTTTGACATGTAGTCAACCTGCATGCATGTCCTATTTGGGACATTTTTGAAGCCGGCCAATGTATTTTACCCCCATCAAACCATATATTTTTGAAAAGTAGACACCCTAGGGTATTTCACATGGTGGAATTTTTACACTTTCCATGCACTAATTCTACCACCAGGCTTTGTCAAACATTGAGTTAGTAATTTTCTTTCAGTTTTTTTCACACACATTGTACTTTAGGCATGAATTAACAGATCCTGTTACGTGTCACTGCCAAACAACACCCCAATATGTGTTCAGTAACATCTCCCGAGTACAGGGATACCCCCCATGTATAGGTGTTTTGGGTTGTTTGGGGGCTAAAAGGCCACATTTTGCAGGTGCGCATATCAGTTTCCCAGCTCGGAATTTTGACATGTAGTCAACCTGCATGCATGTCCTATTTGGGACATTTTTGAAGCCGGCCAATGTATTTTACCCCCATCAAACCATATATTTTTGAAAAGTAGACACCCTAGGGTATTTCACATGGTGGAATTTTTACACTTTCCATGCACTAATTCTACCACCAGGCTTTGTCAAACATTGAGTTAGTAATTTTTTTTCTGTTTTTTTCACACACATTGTACTTTAGGCATGAATTAACAGATCCTGTTATGTGTCACTGCCAAACAACACCCCAATATGTGTTCAGTAACATCTCCCGAGTACAGGGATACCCCCCATGTATAGGTGTTTTGGGTTGTTTGGGGGCTAAAAGGCCACATTTTGCAGGTGCGCATATCAGTTTCCCAGCTCGGAATTTTGACATGTAGTCAACCTGCATGCATGTCCTATTTGGGACATTTTTGAAGCCGGCCAATGTATTTTACCCCCATCAAACCATATATTTTTGAAAAGTAGACACCCTAGGGTATTTCACATGGTGGAATTTTTACACTTTCCATGCACTAATTCTACCACCAGGCTTTGTCAAACATTGAGTTAGTAATTTTCTTTCAGTTTTTTTCACACACATTGTACTTTAGGCATGAATTAACAGATCCTGTTACGTGTCACTGCCAAACAACACCCCAATATGTGTTCAGTAACATCTCCCGAGTACAGGGATACCCCCCATGTATAGGTGTTTTGGGTTGTTTGGGGGCTAAAAGGCCACATTTTGCAGGTGCGCATATCAGTTTCCCAGCTCGGAATTTTGACATGTAGTCAACCTGCATGCATGTCCTATTTGGGACATTTTTGAAGCCGGCCAATGTATTTTACCCCCATCAAACCATATATTTTTGAAAAGTAGACACCCTAGGGTATTTCACATGGTGGAATTTTTACACTTTCCATGCACTAATTCTACCACCAGGCTTTGTCAAACATTGAGTTAGTAATTTTCTTTCAGTTTTTTTCACACACATTGTACTTTAGGCATGAATTAACAGATCCTGTTACGTGTCACTGCCAAACAACACCCCAATATGTGTTCAGTAACATCTCCCGAGTACAGGGATACCCCCCATGTATAGGTGTTTTGGGTTGTTTGGGGGCTAAAAGGCCACATTTTGCAGGTGCGCATATCAGTTTCCCAGCTCGGAATTTTGACATGTAGTCAACCTGCATGCATGTCCTATTTGGGACATTTTTGAAGCCGGCCAATGTATTTTACCCCCATCAAACCATATATTTTTGAAAAGTAGACACCCTAGGGTATTTCACATGGTGGAATTTTTACACTTTCCATGCACTAATTCTACCACCAGGCTTTGTCAAACATTGAGTTAGTAATTTTTTTTCTGTTTTTTTCACACACATTGTACTTTAGGCATGAATTAACAGATCCTGTTATGTGTCACTGCCAAACAACACCCCAATATGTGTTCAGTAACATCTCCCGAGTACAGGGATACCCCCCATGTATAGGTGTTTTGGGTTGTTTGGGGGCTAAAAGGCCACATTTTGCAGGTGCGCATATCAGTTTCCCAGCTCGGAATTTTGACATGTAGTCAACCTGCATGCATGTCCTATTTGGGACATTTTTGAAGCCGGCCAATGTATTTTACCCCCATCAAACCATATATTTTTGAAAAGTAGACACCCTAGGGTATTTCACATGGTGGAATTTTTACACTTTCCATGCACTAATTCTACCACCAGGCTTTGTCAAACATTGAGTTAGTAATTTTTTTTCTGTTTTTTTCACACACATTGTACTTTAGGCATGAATTAACAGATCCTGTTATGTGTCACTGCCAAACAACACCCCAATATGTGTTCAGCAACATCTCCCGAGTACAGGGATACCCCCCATGTATAGGTGTTTTGGGTTATTTGGGGGCTAAAAGGCCACATTTTGCAGGTGCGCATATCAGTTTCCCAGCTCGGAATTTTGACATGTAGTCAACCTGCATGCATGTCCTATTTGGGACATTTTTGAAGCCGGCCAATGTATTTTACCCCCATCAAACCATATATTTTTGAAAAGTAGACACCCTAGGGTATTTCACATGGTGGAATTTTTACACTTTCCATGCACTAATTCTACCACCAGGCTTTGTCAAACATTGAGTTAGTAATTTTCTTTCAGTTTTTTTCACACACATTGTACTTTAGGCATGAATTAACAGATCCTGTTACGTGTCACTGCCAAACAACACCCCAATATGTGTTCAGTAACATCTCCCGAGTACAGGGATACCCCCCATGTATAGGTGTTTTGGGTTGTTTGGGGGCTAAAAGGCCACATTTTGCAGGTGCGCATATCAGTTTCCCAGCTCGGAATTTTGACATGTAGTCAACCTGCATGCATGTCCTATTTGGGACATTTTTGAAGCCGGCCAATGTATTTTACCCCCATCAAACCATATATTTTTGAAAAGTAGACACCCTAGGGTATTTCACATGGTGGAATTTTTACACTTTCCATGCACTAATTCTACCACCAGGCTTTGTCAAACATTGAGTTAGTAATTTTTTTTCTGTTTTTTTCACACACATTGTACTTTAGGCATGAATTAACAGATCCTGTTATGTGTCACTGCCAAACAACACCCCAATATGTGTTCAGTAACATCTCCCGAGTACAGGGATACCCCCCATGTATAGGTGTTTTGGGTTGTTTGGGGGCTAAAAGGCCACATTTTGCAGGTGCGCATATCAGTTTCCCAGCTCGGAATTTTGACATGTAGTCAACCTGCATGCATGTCCTATTTGGGACATTTTTGAAGCCGGCCAATGTATTTTACCCCCATCAAACCATATATTTTTGAAAAGTAGACACCCTAGGGTATTTCACATGGTGGAATTTTTACACTTTCCATGCACTAATTCTACCACCAGGCTTTGTCAAACATTGAGTTAGTAATTTTCTTTCAGTTTTTTTCACACACATTGTACTTTAGGCATGAATTAACAGATCCTGTTACGTGTCACTGCCAAACAACACCCCAATATGTGTTCAGTAACATCTCCCGAGTACAGGGATACCCCCCATGTATAGGTGTTTTGGGTTGTTTGGGGGCTAAAAGGCCACATTTTGCAGGTGCGCATATCAGTTTCCCAGCTCGGAATTTTGACATGTAGTCAACCTGCATGCATGTCCTATTTGGGACATTTTTGAAGCCGGCCAATGTATTTTACCCCCATCAAACCATATATTTTTGAAAAGTAGACACCCTAGGGTATTTCACATGGTGGAATTTTTACACTTTCCATGCACTAATTCTACCACCAGGCTTTGTCAAACATTGAGTTAGTAATTTTCTTTCAGTTTTTTTCACACACATTGTACTTTAGGCATGAATTAACAGATCCTGTTACGTGTCACTGCCAAACAACACCCCAATATGTGTTCAGTAACATCTCCCGAGTACAGGGATACCCCCCATGTATAGGTGTTTTGGGTTGTTTGGGGGCTAAAAGGCCACATTTTGCAGGTGCGCATATCAGTTTCCCAGCTCGGAATTTTGACATGTAGTCAACCTGCATGCATGTCCTATTTGGGACATTTTTGAAGCCGGCCAATGTATTTTACCCCCATCAAACCATATATTTTTGAAAAGTAGACACCCTAGGGTATTTCACATGGTGGAATTTTTACACTTTCCATGCACTAATTCTACCACCAGGCTTTGTCAAACATTGAGTTAGTAATTTTTTTTCTGTTTTTTTCACACACATTGTACTTTAGGCATGAATTAACAGATCCTGTTATGTGTCACTGCCAAACAACACCCCAATATGTGTTCAGTAACATCTCCCGAGTACAGGGATACCCCCCATGTATAGGTGTTTTGGGTTGTTTGGGGGCTAAAAGGCCACATTTTGCAGGTGCGCATATCAGTTTCCCAGCTCGGAATTTTGACATGTAGTCAACCTGCATGCATGTCCTATTTGGGACATTTTTGAAGCCGGCCAATGTATTTTACCCCCATCAAACCATATATTTTTGAAAAGTAGACACCCTAGGGTATTTCACATGGTGGAATTTTTACACTTTCCATGCACTAATTCTACCACCAGGCTTTGTCAAACATTGAGTTAGTAATTTTCTTTCAGTTTTTTTCACACACATTGTACTTTAGGCATGAATTAACAGATCCTGTTACGTGTCACTGCCAAACAACACCCCAATATGTGTTCAGTAACATCTCCCGAGTACAGGGATACCCCCCATGTATAGGTGTTTTGGGTTGTTTGGGGGCTAAAAGGCCACATTTTGCAGGTGCGCATATCAGTTTCCCAGCTCGGAATTTTGACATGTAGTCAACCTGCATGCATGTCCTATTTGGGACATTTTTGAAGCCGGCCAATGTATTTTACCCCCATCAAACCATATATTTTTGAAAAGTAGACACCCTAGGGTATTTCACATGGTGGAATTTTTACACTTTCCATGCACTAATTCTACCACCAGGCTTTGTCAAACATTGAGTTAGTAATTTTTTTTCTGTTTTTTTCACACACATTGTACTTTAGGCATGAATTAACAGATCCTGTTATGTGTCACTGCCAAACAACACCCCAATATGTATTCAGTAACATCTCCCGAGTACAGGGATACCCCCCATGTATAGGTGTTTTGGGTTGTTTGGGGGCTAAAAGGCCACATTTTGCAGGTGCGCATATCAGTTTCCCAGCTCGGAATTTTGACATGTAGTCAACCTGCATGCATGTCCTATTTGGGACATTTTTGAAGCCGGCCAATGTATTTTACCCCCATCAAACCATATATTTTTGAAAAGTAGACACCCTAGGGTATTTCACATGGTGGAATTTTTACACTTTCCATGCACTAATTCTACCACCAGGCTTTGTCAAACATTGAGTTAGTAATTTTCTTTCAGTTTTTTTCACACACATTGTACTTTAGGCATGAATTAACAGATCCTGTTACGTGTCACTGCCAAACAACACCCCAATATGTGTTCAGTAACATCTCCCGAGTACAGGGATACCCCCCATGTATAGGTGTTTTGGGTTGTTTGGGGGCTAAAAGGCCACATTTTGCAGGTGCGCATATCAGTTTCCCAGCTCGGAATTTTGACATGTAGTCAACCTGCATGCATGTCCTATTTGGGACATTTTTGAAGCCGGCCAATGTATTTTACCCCCATCAAACCATATATTTTTGAAAAGTAGACACCCTAGGGTATTTCACATGGTGGAATTTTTACACTTTCCATGCACTAATTCTACCACCAGGCTTTGTCAAACATTGAGTTAGTAATTTTCTTTCAGTTTATTTCACACACATTGTACTTTAGGCATGAATTAACAGATCCTGTTACGTGTCACTGCCAAACAACACCCCAATATGTGTTCAGCAAGATCTCCTGAATACAGTGATACCACCCATGCATAGGCTTGTCGGGTTCTTTGGGGGCTAAAAGGCCACGTTTGGCAGGTGCGCTTATCAGTTTCCCAACTTGGAATTTTGACATGTAATCAACCTGCGCCCATGTCCCATTTGAGCCAATGTATTTTACCCCCATCAAACCATATATTTTTGAAAAGTAGACAACCCAGGGCATTTTAAATTGTGGTATTTTAACACTTTTCATGCACTGAATTCTACCACCAGCCTTTGTCAAACTTTTGGATAGTAATCTTTTTTTGTTTCTTTGTCACACACATTGTACTTTAGGCATGAATTAACAGATCCTGTTACGTGTCACTGCCAAACACTGCCCAATATGTTCAGCAACATCTCTTGAGTACAGTGATACCCCCCATGTATATGGTTGCCGGGTTGTTTGGGGGCCAAAAGGCAACAATCAGAACTTGTACATGTCAGTTTTTCAACTTGATATATAGGTATGCATGGTCTATCTTCAGTTTGACATATTTTTGTACCCCCCAGTTAATGTTACCATCATGCCAATATGTATAGTATATATTTTTATAAAGTAGACATCAAATGTTATAGAGGATGGGGTGTTTTGACTTCTTTCCCCCAACCATTTTGCCCCCCAAAGAAAGTGTAGTGGTATTTTCTTTATTCTGGTTTTTATGCACACGTCATCTGGTTTTGGACAGCTGGTTATGTGTTACTGCCAGAAAACTTGTTAGGCCAAATGTGCAGGTAGCAAATGTACATTTAGCAGCAATCTTTAAACTGACTCCTGCAAATAGAATCTAAATGGAGATTTGGGGGAAGGAAACTGACTAACAAAAAAATGGCTGCTTTCCAAAGAAACAGAAAATAAAATAAAAATTCAGGAACACTTCTTACAACTGTTCTGTGTGGTACTGCTTGAAACATGTTCCTACACAGAGTCCTGGTTTCGAAGGACAATCAGGACAGTGAAAAGGGGTGTCTGTCCTTTTCCCGTTTTTAAAACAGACCCGGCAACGTTTCTGGGGGGTTTTTTTTCTAGCAGTTGGCGGTAACTTAAAAATAAAATGTCTGGACTCAGCTTGCACCGTTGTTGGAACTTGTCCATCTCCATAAATTGTTAAAGAAATTATTTTCAATTGAAATTGGAGAAAGGTGATTTTCCCTGGATTATTTTTTTTAAAAAGTAAAAATGAGTTGTGGGTTGCTATTTGCATCAGATATATAGCCACCTTTTTATACCATGCTTTGGTTTTTCGTAAAATAAGATACGGCTGCATAAGCTGATCAGCCAAATCAACACCACCCATGTACTTATTATACGCCCTGATGCAAACCGGTTTGGACTCTACTCTGCCCCGGACAGAGACGTCGGACATGCGTTCGTCATGGATGGTGGTGAGCATTTGGACATCCTTCCTGTCCCTAAATTTTAGTGCAAGCACCTCAGCTTTCCGAAGTGCTTTACATTCGCCTTTTTTTAATTTTGCATCTATGAGAGATCGTGGAAAATCTTTGGAATTTTTTCTGGCAGTGCCGCAGGCCAGTGTCTGTAAAGCATAAAGTGTTTTAAATAGACGGACACTACTATAAAAATTATCCACATAAAGGTGGTAACCTTTATTAAACAAGGGGTTTAGTAGGTCCCATACAAGTTTCCCACTTGTCCCCAGGGAGTCAGGACAGTCAGGAGGGTCCAGTTGACCATCTTTCCCCTCATATACACGAAAGGCAAATGTGTATCCGCTTTCGCTCTCACACAGTTTGTACAGTTTAATGCCATACCTAGAGCGCTTTGAGGGGATGTATTGTCTGAACCCTAATCTCCCTTTGTATTTCATTAGAGATTCATCTATGGATAAATTTTGTTGGGGGGTATAAACATCCGAAAATTTGTCCTGAAAATGGTCTAGCAGTGGGCGTATTTTATAAAGCCTATCGTATTGGGGGTGATCTCTAGGGTGACAGAGGGTATTGTCACTGAAATGTAAAAATCTCAGCAGTAACTCGTATCTGGCTCTAGGCATGGTTTGGGAGAATACTGGACTCGACATTATTGGGTTGGTGCTCCAGTATGAGCGAATCGATGGCTTTTTTATGATCCCCATGAGCATTGTGAGAGCCCAGAATTTTTTAAGCTCTGGGACATCTGTGGGATGCCAGTCATGCTCCCTGGCTGTATAGCTACCTGGATTGTTGTCAATAAATTGGGTAGCATACAAGTTAGTCTGGGAAGCAATCTCCTCCCAGATGGTATCCCCTAAAAATAGTTCTACATACTGCATTGGGGAGAAGCCATCCACATTAACATTAATGCCTGCGTTGGCACTAAAAGGGGGGACGTTGGGCTCGGCTAACTGTGGAGGTACCCAGTCCTCCTCCACATTTGGCATAGCAGAGGAAGCACAGCTTCTTTCTTCAGCCGGCTCACACACAGATGACATGTCGTCTTGACTAGACATGTCAGAAAACTGACCTGGGTCAAAATCTGACGCAGTGTCAGTGGCGTCAGAGTCTGACGCGAAGAAGGCATATGCCTCCTGCAAGTTATACATACGCTGCATGTTTTACACACGACTAAAACAAATTACAAACACACAAATTTTTTTTTATACTTTTTTTTTTTTTTTTTTTTACTAAAACAGACTAAACAGCAATCCCTAAACTAACTCCTGTCACAAAAATCTAATGGAGATTTGGGGGAAGGAAACTGACTGACTACGACAGACTACGACAGACTACGACAGACTACGACAGACTAAGACAGACTAAGACAGACTAAGACAGACTAAGACAGACTAAGACAGACTACGACAGACTACGACAGACTACGACAGACTAAGACAGACTAAGACAGACTAAAACAGACTAAGACAGACTAAGACAAATATTTTTAAAACAAATTGAACCCTTTAAGGGCAAAAAAAAAAGACAGACAGTACAAATGCACTGCTGAAACAGATCTGGCAGGGAAGGGGTTAAAATGGATTTTTAATTCACTGCTGATACTTTTTCCAACTCTCTGGAACACTCTGCTGCAACAAACTATCACGATCTCTGTCTCTCTCGCCTCACAAAACGCTACAGAGGAGAGAGGGGCAGAGATCACTGTCAAAGTGAGTGTTTGTAACACCCACTTTGACAGCAGCCAATTCGCTCACACACCGTAATTGGCTGTTACTATCTGCCTGGGATGTCTGGCAGATAGTTACATCATTGTACGGGCAAGAGCGATCTTTGATCGCTTCCTGCAGCCCGTTTTCCGCTATGACGGTTCAGGACCGTCAGCGGTCCAAACGCACGTTTTACCGCTGACGGTCCTGAACCGTCCGCGGTCGTGAAAGGGTTAAGGGTACACTCTAATTTGTATATTTTGCACGGGCACATAAAAGAGTGTTTTGCGAAGATTGATACGGGTAATCAGACACTAAAAGAGCAACATTTTGCACATTGGTTGATTTATCTGTTCTTTGAACTTTCTAAGCGCTACACAATTTCACTACTTTTGTACATTTGTAAGTGTTTAAAGGTTTTACACTGAGTAGTGATTAGCAGCTAAGTACATTTATCTAATTAAAAAGACTGCCTTAGCTACCAGGCAGAGCAGCCACCCGCCAGTAATCCACAGTCAAAGGTTCCAGAACTCACTTCTCTACCCAGTGATAGATGACTATTGTTCAGTTGCACCATTTCAGTATAATGCACTATACCCATGTTGTATGTTTTATTACTGCGTATACTAACTTAATAAAATACAAGTTAAAAATAATAAATAGATGAAAATGTCCTGCAAATATTTGTTTGCAATTATTACTGATATATTTGCACAAATGTAATGTTTAAAGGTCATGCATGCATGTTTTTTCTAGCCTTTTGTTAAGTCTTTTTACATTTCCTTTAGAAGGTTATCATTCCTATTAACTTTATACAAGACGGCAGTTTAATTTTGCTCTTAAAAATTGCAATCTCTGTTGATATTGTTCATATTTGATGAATTTCTGTAGCTTACCTAATTGCTCCAAAATTTTGTCCAGGCCTCTGTGTAGGGAGTAAACACACTGGCCTCGATTTAATATTCATTTATTAATTAATAAATAAATAATTACACAAAATATTGCCTATCCACTCCAAGGGGAAACTATCAACATTGCAACATAGGTAGCATATTGGACCACCACTAGCCCCATGAGGCCTTTTATGTTCACAAATACTTAAAAATAAATAAATCACTTTTGATTGGATGAGAAGACCGCCAGGAAGCACAGTAATAAAGCAGCAAGAGGATTTATGATCTTGATTATTCCCATGGTTTCTGAATTACTGTCCCAATTATAAAATTAATTGTAGATAGTATAAATCTGCAGTAAAACCAGTAATTCCCAATATTCATAGTTTCATAGTAGTCTAGGTTGATAAAAGACTAAGGTCCATCAAGTTCAACCTCCAAGCTCATTAACAGTTAAATAAATGTCTTATTTCAACGTATATATATATATATATTTATTCTGGCAGATGTGAAAATTGTTCTCTCTGTAACTGCAAGGAAAGAGAAAGGACAAACTGTTTCTAAATATGATTGAGCTGTGTATGTAAGAGAATTAAAGGAAATAACTACAGAAATTATCAGGGACAGCAGCTGCAATAGGCTTCGAGTCCCAAGCAGTCCAGCAATTATGTTTTTCTCTGTGGACCTAATAGCTACGGGGATGTGATTTTCTATATATTATGTCTTCATAGATGTCGTTGCAATAATGTAAGCATTTTCGTACTGTATGCTTTTTTTTTTGGAAGAGGACACAATGTATATAAAAGTTAATGCTTAGGATAAATACCTTGTCACAAGAACTTGATATATAGCCCTAAAACGAACAGTCATAAGCAAAATTATCACATCCAGGGCTCTATTCTATTACTAGAGTTATGTTTATCTCTGTAATTAAATAGCAATTTTCCCTTCTGTAAGAAAATTGCACTTCAGTTGCTGAATTTAAGCATATCTCCGGTAACTAAATCCAGCCATAAATGTGACAGTAGCAATGAACGTTACAAATGCTGGGATAGCATGATAAACTTACAAATTCATCACAAACTGAGAGTCCACAGCTAGTGAAGGATCCAGATAAGTTAGCATGCATACTGGATTGACAATGTGTCCCAGATAGCCCAGAGCTCTAATGTCAAATAATTGGACCAGATGATCATTATGCCTAAGGGCCCAGGTTTCTGTCATTGCACTCCTGCATTTAAAAGAGTCTATGTGGAATATGTATTAATATAGTTAATAAAATTCCAGGGGTGCACACTGTAGAAAATTGCAGTACTTTTTTTTTTTCTGCATCTTTCTTCGAGCTATTAAGAGAACGATGACTGCTATTAGTCCCATTTGTAAGATATTAAATGCTTCATTTAGAAAAGGTGTTTGAGATTTCACAACATTTAAGTACCGAAGATGCTTATCATTCCTCCTATACATTTGAGCAGGGTGGAAATAAGCAGCAATAAAATGATAAGAAATATTGTAGGAACATTAAAACTACTGGGGATATTGGTATTAATCACATTGCAGGAATTTTAACAGAAAATATGAGAGTCACCTTGTTTGTGCTAGTTCCCTCTATAATATTCTATATTGGTGAAGAAAGGGAAAAAAGGCATCTGAAAAAAATAGAAATTAAATAATAAAAAAAAACAAGTTAAATCATAAAATTAAACAAACATACATCTTGACACTTATTTCTATGTAATTTAAAATTGCAATATAAACCTTCATATTAATTTACTATAGGTGTAAATTATGTTTACAACTTATTTTTCAGTTTATTATTTTCCTTTTGTCAGTCTTGGTGTATACATAAGTAATGTTTACTATTTTGATCCTTGATAAAAGCACAGGTTCTTTATAATTTAATATGTTCGTAAATCAAAGGGGTGGATTTAGTTTTTGACAGTAAAATCAATAATCAATTCCAAGCTCTTTTAACTTCTGAATGATAAAATCACTAAAGTATAAAATTAATATTGCTGGACAAGAACTGATCTCTGTTCAATATGCAGTAGTTGTTAATAGAACCTTTAAAGCTACATGACCACTGTGGCTGTAGTGGTTATGGCGCCAAGGCTCAGTTATTATTATTATTATTATTATTATTATTATTATTATTATGTTATTATTTATATAGTGCCAACAAATTCCGCAGAGCTTTACAATGGGTGGACGAACAAACATGCAGTTGTAACCAGACAAGTTAGACACACAGGAACAGAGGGGTTAAGGGCCCTGCCCAATGAGCTTAAATGCTAGAGGGAGTGGGGTAAATTGACACAAAAGATAAGGATAGTATTAGATTAATGACAGTTGCAAGAGAGGAATCAGTCGGGAGCTATTAACAGTTTAATTGATATGCTTTTATGACGAAGTGGGTTTTTAATGATTTTTTGAAGGAGTGGAGACTGGGTGAGCATCTAACAGAGGAGGGAAGTGAGTTCCACAGGAATGGTGCAGCCCTCGAGAAGTCTGGTGGGAGTATGGACAGAAGATAGACATAAGTCTTCAGCAGAGCGTAAGGGCCTAGACGGGACATACTTGTGTATTAGGGAGCATATATAGGTGGGAGCAGCATTATGTAGAGATTTGAAAGCAAAAACCAGAATTTTAAATTGAGCTCTATATTTTACAGGAAGCCAATGTAGGGACTGACAGAAGGGTGAGGTGTGGGAGGTGCTGGCGGAGAGTAAGATGAGCCTCACCACCACATTCATTATGGACTGTACCGGCGCAAGTTGGGAGCACGTAAGATCACTGAAAAGCAGATTACAGTAGTCAAGGTGAGAAAGGACAGTGGAATGGACCAGCGCCTTAGTCGCATTTGGCGTTAAGTAGGGTCAGATGCGCGCAATGTTTTTGAGATGGAAGCATCAGGATTTGGCGATAGACTGAACATGAGGCATGAAGGAGAGCACTCAGCACTCATTTGATGAGAGCACTCAGCTGACTTCAGGCTTTTCGCTCAGAAGAATTACTGAAAGCTCCTAGTCGGAGCTTTCATCTTTCCATACCGGAAAAGGAGAAGCAGGGAGCAGTGCTTATTTAAAATTTAATGATTCACATATTTAAAAACAAAGTTAAAACATGAACCAAAAAAGGTTTGATGTACAGAAATATATACTATTCTTCACCAACTAAATAATGAGTTGTTTTTGATTGGCACCAAATTGTAGGTCGGAACCTAAATTATTTGGGAAAATAATAGGTTATTTTGGATTTAGATTCCTCATATCACATACATCACATTTAATGACATCACATACATCACTGGGGAGTATAGGGACTCTGGCTTTTGCTGCAGAAGAACATATGGATATATTTTCATTTTACAATAAATTTTAATTGCAAATTATATAATTGGAATTCCAATGAATACTAAATGCTCCTGGAATGACCATTTCAATAGAAAGCAAAATTATTTATGGCACCTTATTTTATGCAATATGTGTTTAATTTTCTCTGTTTTTCTACAGATTGTAATAGTTCCATTCATTTCATTTTCATTTAACCACTGTCTTATTGCTTGAATCTAACAATAATTCAGCATAGTCTTTCAGTTTTCCTTTTAAATTTATATAATGAAATGACTAGCAACATATTTAGCATGGAGTGCTTCACGTCCTTTGTTTGAATGAAGTAAAAATTAAATTATGTAGATGTTTTTCATTATTTATTATCTAGGAAACTTCCTTAAAATATTAACAGCAGTCTATGCTTTTTCATCATTCTGAATAAAGATCTTTGAAATCTAAGCCTACCGCTAATTACAAAACAGCAGGAAATTTAAGCTGTTCCTTTAAAATATAAAACACAATTATAATGACCACAATTCAAACAGTGAGCATTTAAAGTGAAATAGTTTTTATAATTCAACACACCCCTCGGAAAATGAGTACAAATCAACTGTCTTAACTGTCTTAATATTCTGTTTCCATTTGGCAAACTCCTTTTCAGGGAAAGTCAGAAAAGTAAATAGCAGCACTGATTACTTGGAACTTGCAACTAAGGGATATTTTTTTTCTACTTACCTCTTCTACACATCTCACCCCAGTAATTGGATCATGGAATTTGTAGGACGAGGAAAAGTAAGACTTCCACCAATAAAACGGTAACAGTTCATATTATTATTCATGCCTTCACAAAAGATTGTGTTAAAGAAAATGACATATTGTCAAGAAAGAAACATACATTTTCCAGACATGGCTTACCTTGTTAACAATGCATATGTCACCGTTTTCTGCCATTTATGGTCCATAGAAAGTCCAGTCTAAGTGTCAAATTGCAGTCAGACAGCACAGCACAAACCATTGTCCTTACTTTTTTCTCTGTCACCATAATATAGTGAAATTATCTGTGTTTAAGTAACAATACCTAGATATCTGTAGAAAAGCCCCACTGTAAGTCCAAACAGTATACTTTGGTAGATATATCTGGCTCTTTGCAAACAATTTTGCCTGCAAAAGGCACTTAGCCAGAATAATGTCTCTATTGGCCAGCAATCTCATGCATGTCAGCAGCAAATAAGAGGAGTTTAAGATTGTATTTGATACCAATCTTTTATTCAATATAGCTGATTTTCTGAAAACTGGCTTAATGCTTCTTTTCTAAAATGCAAAAATGAGTTCACCACAAACATGACATAAAGTATTTTGAAGGCTAAAACATTTATTGTCACAGGTGTCGGTACGGAGACCAGGACCCCTGTGTGCCTGTTCTAGGCAAGACTTTTCTGTACTGGATACATATCTGCTGCATAGCCTCCCTATCCAGTATTTCTGTACTGGATACATATCTGCTGCATAGCCTCACTATCCAGATCCTGGGAGGTCTGCATATTTTCTCCTAGTTCCTAAGATCCGCAGAAGCTGCTTTAGGGCCCTGGTATGTGGCCGCACAAACCATGGTGCTCAACACCAGTGGGAGTGTGGTTACCCTGCACCAGGCCCTGATTGTTCTTTTCCACAAGGTTGACTCCTATCATCATCAGGCACTCAGGGTTCCCGTTCTCCGTCCGCCACCCGTGACATATGGCTGTAGGCAAAACATGGAGTTTGTGGAGTGGACTTTGCAGCTTTCCTCCTGCCTGAGCTATTCTGGTTGCAAGAGATCCTGTAGCTGGACCTGTCTGCTGGAGATGGCTTCCTCGTTCCTGTTCAGTTAGTCTGATTCCTGTTTTGGAGGAGGTTGATCTGCTAAGCAGTTTGGTGGTCTCTACAGGTGCCCTCTTGCTATATTTGGTTCCTGGCTGGTGCTTCAATTGCAGGAGACCTCTCTGGTGGGGCATTCTTGCCTTTGGGAAAGTCAAGAGGACTTCGTTGCAGGATCCTCGCTCCTTTTCTGGTCTCTGCCTGGGAGCTGCTGGGAGCGTCCAGAGGTCGCTCCTTAGGAGGGGAGTAATGTCACATCCTGCTCCTGCTGCGGATCATTTCTGGCGATGGCTTCTGGTATCCAGTACTCTTTTTACAATTCTTGTTTAGTTTTTCTTGTTTTTTCTGTTTCTAAATTCCATGTCGGGTTTTCTTTATGCTGGGTTTTCTGGGTTCATTCCTTTATTCCGTTCCTGGAAATCCCAGTCACCTGGATTCCTTTAAATGTTTGTTTTTTGTTGCAGCACCCGTTCCTTTGCTATTAATCCTTTTTGTTTCAGTCTGGCCCTGCAGGCAGTGGTTTCATTTCCTCTGCTCATTCCTTTGCAGGTAAGTGCTGTGTGTGTTTTATTAATGTTTATTTAGTCATGCATATATAGGCAGTTAGGACCCACCATAATTGGAGTACTTTGGCGCAGTGGTGGGCTGCATACATCTTGGCCATTTATCTATGTCTAGATCTCCAATGTTTATTACACATATTAGTACTTAGTTATGTCTCCTCTTGTTTTGCCTTGTATCTCTAGTCTTGTTTTATTTTGTCTTCCCAGTTCCTGTACAGTCCTGTCTTGTCTTGTTCTGGTTTCTTTCATGTCTTGTGTACATGTTCTGGACTCTGCTTTCTGTCCTGCTCCAGTTCTGGGTTCCTCTAGTCTAGTCTTGTCTTGTTATCTTGTTCGGTGCCTGTTCTAGTCTGTCCTTGTTTCTGTACTGGATACACATCTATCCAGATCCTGGGAGGTCTGCATATTTTCTCCTAGTTCCTGGGATCCGCAGAAGCTGCATCAGAACCCTGGTATGTGGCTGCACAAACCCTGGTGCTCAACACAAGGGGGCATGTGGTTACCCTGCACCAGGCCCTGATTGTCCTTTTCCACAAGGTTGACTCCTATAATCATCAGCCAGTCAGGGGTCTTGTACCGCCACCCGTGACACTTATGAGGAATAATGACAGTAAAAAGAAATGTGAAAGGTACAACAAACTTTAATATCAACCATCACTCATAAGAAAATCACCATCTGAAAGCTGATATTTGTGAACATGTTAATCAAGATCCCACTGTTCCAACATTTTGACAGGACTTTTACCTAGATCAAATAATTGATACCTTACCATAACTCCTGCGAGAGAGAAGATACACATTAATAAGACCTTTAAAAACATAGCAGTTTCAGCGTCTCAAAGTGAAAATAGTTTCCCAAAAATATCCATTACACTATTCCAAGTCATCCTAGATATATGGATGACTATTTATGTTGTTCCAAGTCAATATATATATATATATATATATATATATATATATATATATATATATATATATATATATATATGACTTGGAACAACATATATAGTCACAGTGTTTTGGTATATATATTTATTTATTTAAAAGAAAATAAACATAAGAAAGCAGAAATAAAATAATGAAAATAAAAAATTATAAAAACAAAATTAAATAATGCATTAAGCAGCTAAACACAATAAAACCTTCCCAAGTTTTAACCCCTTAAGGACCGAGGATGGTTCAGGACCGTCATCAGCATTTTTGCGTAGCCGACCGCTGACGGTCCTGAACCGTCCTAACGGTCTTAGTTACTTACCCAATCGCCGTCGTTCCCCTGGCGGCGATCGTCGTTGGTCCCGGTGTGGGGAGACTGCCTGCAGCCCAGACAATCTCCCCATGGTGGATTAGGACCCCTGTGGCCATGTGATCGCTCAATAGGGCGACCACATGGTCACAATAGGTGTCCATGTGTCTGCCTGCAGGGGGACTGTCTGTGCTGACAGGCAGTCTCCATGCAACTGTAAAATCATTAAAAAAATTAAGTTAAAGTTAATAAAAAAAATAATAATTATATATGTGTATATATATGATATATAGACATATATTATACCTATATAATATACGTCTATATATCATATATATCATGTTATACTAAGTGTATTTTTATATTAATATGTACATATAATATAAAAATACACCTATAATTAAATTACACATGTGTATATATATAATATATATATATAATAACTATATATTGTATATATATATATATATATATTATTATAAAATACAAATAATAAGTAATTTAAATTAAATTAAAAAATGTAAAAATAATAATAAAAATTATAAAAAATTATATATCTATATGAAATTTTATTCTAACTGTATTTTGAGATCAATATATATATATATATATTGATATCAAAATACACTTAGAATGAAATTGTATATATATCTATGTATATATAAATAAATAAAAAGAATACAAACTATACATATGTCCATATACAAAATTACATAAATAATTATATAAACATACACGTAGACTTCAAATATATAAATAAACATATATATTTAAATTCTACGTGTGTATTTATGTAATATTTTTACATAATTAAGTAATTTTATTGATTGCAATTTAAGGGACCTGTCTGCCAACCTAGGTCGAAGGTCCAGAGAATTGAATTTGTTAGCACTGTATTTTACCCTGTAACGTTCTGCGACACCCTAAAACCTGTACATGGGGGGTACTGTTTTACTCGGGAGACTTCGCTGAACACAAATATTAGTGATTCAAAACAGTAAATCATATCACAGTGATGATATTGTCAGTGAAAGTGACTTTTTTTTATTTTTCACTCACAAACAGCACTTTTACTGATGATATAATTGTTGTGATACATTTTCCAGTTTTGAAACACTAATATTTGTGTTCAGCAAAGTCTCCTGAGTATAACAGTACCCCCCATGTACATGTTTTATAGCGTTTTTGAAAGTTACAGGGTCAAATATATGGGTCAAATATTTTTACATTGAAAATGGCCTGGTTGGTTACGTTGCCTTTGAGAGCGTATGGTAGCCGAGGAATGAGAATTACCCCCATGATGGCATACCATTTGCAAAAGAAGACAACCCAATGTATTGCAAATGGCGTATGTCCAGTCTTTTTTAGTAACCACTTAGTCACAAACACTGGCCAAAATTAGCGTTCAATTTAGTTTTTTACTTTTTTCACACACAAACAAATATGAATGCTAACTTTGGCCAGTGTTTGCGTCTAAGTGGCTACTAAAAAAGTCTGGACATACCCCATATTGAATACCTTGGGTTGTCTACTTTACAAAAATATGTACATGTGGGGTGGTATTCAGAGATTTATGACAGATAATAGTGTTACAATGTCACTATTGATACATTTTAAAAATGTATGTTTTTAAACCGCAATATCCTACTTGTACTTATAGCCCTATAACATGCAAAAAAATAGCAAAAAGCATGTAAACACTGGATATTTTTAAACTCAGGACAACATTTTGAATCTATTTAGCAGCTTTTTCATTCGCTTTTGTAGATGAGTAAAAGATTTTTCACATAAAAGTCAAAAAACATGTATTTTTTTTCAATTTTTCATCATATTTTTACATTTTTTTTTTAATTAAATTACATGAGATTATATAAATAATGGTATGTAAAGAAAGACCCTTTTGTCCTGAAAAAAACAATATATAATTTGTATGGGAACAGTAAATGAGAGAGCGGAAAATTACAGCTAAACACAAACACCACAAAAGTGTAAAAAGATGCCTGGTCGCAAATGTACAACATCGCAAAAACAGTCCGGTCCTTAAGGGGTTAAAACTACCAAGCGCTGCCACCAGTTGGAATATTTATTTATTTGCCATCTGATCATTTCCAAATGAACATTGCCTGTTCTACTTCTGGAGATTTTTTCCTTTCCTTCAGCATATGAAAGCTAGAATGCTGTCAAAAAGTTATTCTACCAACTATGGGGATTTTACAATGTTTTAGAAGATATGGATTGCACCCACGTGTCACGTGTGGATCCTTAAGAGAAAGACTATTACCTCAAGTTACGAGTTATTTGCAATCCTCAGATTCACATGTCAGTGTGGTCTCTCCTGGAAGCAAAGCACACTTGACACATGGAAACCAGATACAGCTGAGAGGGAAAACAACAGAGTTCATCACATGATGCAAATAGTGACTGAGTTCAACTTTACCGTGCTCAATTCATGTTTTTGCTGTCTGTATTTAAAAGTTGGGGTCCTCCTACACGCTTCCCAAAAAATCATCAACATGGTAATTGTGTGATGTTTTCACACTCTAGTACTCCATAATGGCCAGTTGGATGATGTAACACATGAACCATATTTAGAAAGTTAAAAGCCAGCTCATTTGTGAGCTCTTCCAATGTATGTACTTTTTGGTTACACTGACATTTAAATCATTAGAAGTTTACAGTATTATGACTTTCAGAGAAAAGAGTAGGTGTATTTTCCATACGGAAAGCTTTATATGAAGAACAATATCAGCAGATTTGTGCATGCATGTTTTGACATTCAAAAACTAGGCCCACCCTCGTATTTCAATACTGTATATATCAAAAAGATATGTTTTTTATCTACCCACTCTGACACGGTGATGCACACTGTGCCTGGACAAGGCAAAGAATACAAAGAATATAGATAGAGAATACAGAGAGAGTTAAAACATGGGATAAAGGGATGTAACAGATAAAAGGGAGTATTAGACACTAAAAAGGGTGTAAAAGACACAAGAGGTGCAAAATAAATGCAAAACGCAAGAGGAAAGAGAGACACAAATGTGGGGTAAGAAACGCAATTGGGGGAAGGAAGGTAAGATAGGTCCAAAGAACGGTTAACATACACACAATCCTGCACAGGTAAACATGTGTTGTGTGCCAATAATTCTCGCACTAGCCCTGAATCAGCCAACCTCAGCAATATATGTATTCACAACCTATATAATTTTGGTTTGCCTGTACTTTAGCTGCTCGTAACATGCTTGCAGATTTTCTGGGTATAATAAGCTTTTTACTATCTTATTTCTCATTTCCAAAAATAAAAGGAAATCCTTGTTCAAAGATCCCTATGGTCAGAAAATGCTAATCTAGTTAAGAACATGGGAGAGTAAGCAGGTTTGCTTGACACATTGAGTAGTTTGACACTGTTTAGGCTGTTGACTCTTAAGCACACATGTGCTAGGGGAGCAGGGTTCGGAAGCTGTCCCCTTTATTTTGAGTTGAAGAAGTCCAAAGTGTCTTACATACATTCCATTGAGATATTAATATTAACAGATGGTCAGACTACTTTGTCAGATGGGTCCCAGATCAGCATTGGAGACTCTTGTAACATCGTAGAGACAGTGCATTTTGGCATTTGCTCTGTGGAAACATCAAAGGTAAGGTTAATGACAGGCTTCATATGCATTTCAAGTTAAATATTAATGTCTAAAAGGGGGATTGGCAATAACATAACCACTACAGTCACCTGACAACAACATAACCACTACAGCCACCATATAATTGCTGTTTGATCTAAGAAGGTGATAGAGGTAAGACATACACTCTATAAAATTAGCTGTAAGTTGATTGTGGGTGTTTTTGATTTACTTACCAGGTCTTTTAGTCAACGTATCGATGTAGTCTACAACACATGGCAGGGCCAACACTACCTCCTTGGACATGCTGCGTGTGATCTTCTCCTGCCTCACATTTAACTAAGTTTTCACAGAGGGTTTACGACCTGTCTTCTATACGAACTTGCTAATTTAACCTGTTTTTTAACCCATGCCTTACAATCATTGTATTTCAGAGATAATTGTTTTCTTGTTATGGTTAACACGGCACATATCCCACATAGATCTTTTTCTCAGAGAAACTAATTACTGCAACTGTAGTGGTAAACAAAACGTTATTATTCCGAACTACATTTTCATTATGTAAAAATCTTAAACTATTGCATATATTAAGTATTTCAAAGATAATGACAGCAGATTGAATTGAATCTTCAGATTTATTATCTGACAGGGTTTGGACATGTTTGAACTTTATCACAACTATTGATGAACAAGGAGAATTTGTCATCAAGAAATTTGACTCTGACTGTTTAGTCCTAGTTGTAAAGTCAAAGCTTCTGTACATGACATGCTCACAGTTTTTCAATTTGCACACAGAATCTAAAGATCCTGGTTGGGCTCAGTACACCTGTCTGTACCTCTGACTGTGCAACCATGCACTTTTCTAAAAAGATAAGTCCTGCGATCACTTCCATTACTACTGGGCCAGCAGCAATGACTACAGTAAACATCAGTCCCAATATATAGTAAGAAACAAAGAAAATAAAAAGTTACCTGCGCTCTCTCGTTAATCCTTATGCATATTTAGACAAATAGAGGTCATTTAGTTGCTCCAATGGCCATTGGAGGGAATGCCCGCCTGCCAACGTCAAGGCAGACCCCCCCTAAAGCGGGTCCTACACTGACCCTTCAGCCTGCTTCCTTGAGCTTCTGGCAAAGATATCTCTAATGAGACAGAGAGGGGTATTTTTTATATACACCCCTATATACTTATTAACCCATAATAGGGAAAACATGGGATGGGTGGCAGCATTCTAACAAGGCTGTGTGATACAAAGTAAATACAAATACAAAAAGATAAGTCCTGCGCTCACTCCCATTACTACTGGGCCGGCAGCAATGACTACAGTAAACATCAGCCCCAATATATAGTTAAAACCAAAGAAAAGAAAAAGTTACCTGCGTTCTCTCCTTAATCCCTATGTATATTTAGACAAATGGAGGTCATTTAGTTGCTCCAATGGCCATTGGAGGGAATGCCCGCCTGCCAACGTCAAGGCAGACCCCCTAAGGCGGGTCCTACACTGACCCTTCAGCCTGCTTCGTTGAGCTTCTGGCAAAAATATCTCTAATGAGGCAGAGAGGGGTATTTTTATATACACCCCGATATACTTATTAACCCTTAATAGGGAACACATGGGATGGGCGGCAGCATTGTAACCATGCTGTGTGATACAAAGTAAATACAAATACAAAAATATAAGTCCTGCGCTTACTCCCATCACTACTGGGCCAGCAGCAATGACTACAGTCAGGGGCGGACTGAGAACCCTCAGGGCCCCCGAGGAAAATAAATCAAGGGCCCCCTTACAGGCCCCACCCATTCTCCGCAGCAAGCGCCACCCATGTCCCGCCTCCATGCACCGCCTCCAGCCACACCGTACACAATCTTTAGACACAAGGAACAAAAGTGCAATAATCCCTTCGAGGCCCCAGTAGAGACTACAATTGAGGGCTAATGGGCCATGGAGGGGGGTCTTTCTAGCAGAGGCTATCTCAGTGTCCTTTAGAGAGTGTGTTAGAAAGAATCCCCTCCAGGCCCTATTAGAGACTACAATGGAGTCTAATAGGCTTGGAAGGGGGTATTTCTAACAGAGGCCATCTCAGTGTCCCTGCTGGAAACAGTCGCCTCCAGGCCCCAGTAGAGACTACAATTGAGGGCTAATGGGCCATGGAGGGGGGGAGCATTCTAGCAGAGGCTATCTCAGTGTCCTTTAGAGAGTGTGTTAGAAAGAATTTCCTCCAGGTCCCATTAAAGACGAAAATGGAGTCTAATGGGGCCTGGAGGGGGGTCTGTCCAACAATCTGGTTCCTATTCACAATATAACAACACAACATAGCTCGCTGATACCTAGGCCAAGTTGGCTCCTCTTACCTTAATTACTGTTGCTGGCTGGCAGTCTATGGGCTTGCAGGAAGGCTGTGGGCTTACTGGCTGCGGCTGGCAGGCTGTGGGCTTGCTGGCAGGCTGTGGGCTTGCTGGCTACTGCCGGCAGGCTGTGGGCTTGCTGGCTGCGGCTGTTGGCTGGCAGGCTGTGGCTTGCTGGTTGGCAGGCTGTGGCTTGCTGGCTGCGGTTGGCAGGCTGTGGGCTGGCTGGCTGGCTGGCCGGCATGTGGGCTGGCTGGCTGGCCGGCCTGTGGGCTGGCTGGCTTGCTGGCTACTGGGGCACTTGTAGATTATTTAAAGAAATAATCCATGCACAATAACCACTACTGCTCTGTGTAGTCGTTATGGTGCCAGGAGGGCCGGGCCCCCCTTTCAGAGTAAGTAGTCAAACCATTTAAGAACAGTTTGACAACTTGGGTCTGCTGGGATATGAGGCTGTAGTAGGGTATAGGAGCAGTGGTGGAATGTGTAAGGGGTGCAGTGTGTGTGAAAGGTTCAGTGTGTGTGAGGGGGTGTAGTGTGTGAATGTGTAGGGTGTGTGGGGCAATGTGTGTATGAGGGGCCTGTGTATGTGTGTGGCAATGTTAGTAAGGGGGGCTGTGTGTGTATGGGTGGGCAGTGTATGTGTGTGTGTGTGAGGCAATGTGGGTAAATGTGTATGGTGTGTGTGGGTGTATGGGGGCAGTGTGTGAATGTGTATGGTGTGTGGGGGCAGTGTGTTTATGGGGCTAGAGTTCACTCTCACCACTGCGACCACCAGGAATCCCTGGTGGTCACAGTGTTGAGAGTGAACTCTAGCCCGTAGCTCCAGGGCTAGAGTTTACTCTCGCAAGAGCCGTAACATTGCCGTGGTAAACACGGCAACGATCTGTGCTCGCGCAAGAAGGACCCAGAGGAGCTGAAGGCTGAGCTCCCGGGTCCTCTCTTCCTCCCTCCCCTGCCGGCTGCCCGCACAGTGCCTGCGGACAGGGGAGGGGGCAATTGCCCTCCTCTTACTCCCCCCTCCCCCTCTTCTTACCCCCCTCCCCCTCTTCTTACCCCCTTCTTACTCCCCCCCTCTTCTTACTCCCCCCTCACTCTCTTCTTACCCCCTTCCTACTCCCCCCTCTTCTTACTACCCCCTCACTCTCTTCTTAACCCCCTTCTTACTCTCCCCCTCTTCTTACTCCCCCCTCCTCTCTTCTTACCCCCCTCCCTCTCTTCTTACTCCCCCTCCCTCTCTCTTCTTACCCCCTTCCTCTCTCCTTACCCCCCTCCCTCTCTCTTCTTACCCCCCCCATCCCTCTTTCTTCTTACCCCATCCCTCTTTCTTCTTCCCCCCCTCTTTCTTCCTACCCCCATGCTCTTTCTTTTTAACCCCATTTTTTTTTTTTTTCATGCAGCTTATTCTTCATTCTCTCCCTTTTATGTACAATCCATTCATCCATCAGCACTCACTTACTGCTACAATCACCCCAGAGGAGAAAAAAAACTTTTTCTTTCTTCAAGGAAAGATTGCAAAGTTGTTTTTGGATTTGGCATTCCATACAATTGATGGCTAATCTGTCTGCTGCAAATATCTATGGATCACATTTTCTATAGCAGGTTAGTTCATATCATCATTCAGTGACAAAGTTAGTGACATAATATTTCCTACTGACTTCTCAGCAGACAGAAACAAATTCCACATCTTCAGGGATATTCAAATGAATATGAATCATATGAATCTATATGAAAGGTATTTAAATTATAACTACCATAAATAATGGGAACAGCTAAAAGTACAAATTGTGTTATTCCTACTATTCCGACTATAATAAAATTTCATTGTAACAATATAACACATTTACATTATCTATGTTTTATATTTATACTAGAACATTGACTATTTTTTTTATGTATACATTTTATTACCCAATATCTAGAAATCACATTTTGACTTTGTTTTATGGCACTGCTAATACAAAATATTTAAATTTAATGGTAATAAACAATATAGGACTAGATATTTTGCTGAGAAAGTGTATATATATATATATATATATATATATATATATATATATATATATATATATATATGTATATACTAAATTAATACTATTGTTGCCACAGCAAAAATTATAGCAGGAGAAAAAAGTATTTGTAAGTATTCTGTCCTCTATTAACGGAACAGTCTGAGCAACTTAAAAACTACAACTATATGAAGATGTTATGGTGCAAGGAGGCCCCCGGGTGCACTCTTCCTTCAAGGGGTTAAACCATTCCCAAACATGTGAGCACCCAGCGCCAATCTCAACTCCTCATTCACAAAACTGGCTTGAACAGAAATGTACCTTTTCAAGACAGTTTTGTGAATGGGGAGTCACGGATTGGTTGAGGCTCTCAGTCAATCAGTGGTGTCCCTGCCCAGTGGCACCATGCACTTCCTGAAACTGAAATTTCAGAAGTTGGATGTTGCCTGGAGGACCTGAGGATTGGCGCTGGAGGCATTCATTTATAAGAAGTTGTTATGGTTCCTAAACTGTCCCTTTACATTCATAGCATATTAAACTTTTTATATTACTGAACCTTTTTTAAAACACTTTAACACAAAATATAAATATATACAGTTTTATGAGTTCCATTAATTATGAAATGTTATGTCCATGATCTGATTCTAGCTATTCATTGATAAATATATGACATATTAATCACAATGCTGTTTTATTATATGAGTAATAAATACAGAGATATTTCATATGGTAATAAACTTTACTAAAGCCTCCAGATGTTTAAGCAGTGCACTAAAGAAAGGTTTTTTACCTTATGTCATATTTATAATGAAATATACTTTGAAATATACAATTAAAGATAACTAGTACTTTGCTTCAATTTTATTTCTGAATACAGCCAAACAAAGGAACACAGATTTCAGTTCAGTCTGAATGATTCCTAAGTTACTTCTGTTTGTAGCAGATGAATCTGTAGCAGTGAACAATGACAATAATTTTGTATTACATATCACAATGTTTTCAACCACACATGGGCAATAATTACTTACAATTTGTGTGTATTTGGAAACCATTTTAATGATTATTACCTTCTCAAAAACAATCTGACCACAAATGCAAAAATTAGGGAATATATTTATGACATTTTCAAGGCACACCAAGTGTCATTAAAGATACACTATACTTGGATGAAACTTAAAAAAAAAAAAATTCCTCCATGTAGTGCATTGTTTGTTATTCTTTCAACTCCTTTTCATCAAAATGTATTGAAAAGTTACATTCACTTACCTCTATTGCAGATCCAGTAGCAGTTTCCCCACAGCAGTGTGCAATGTCCTTTTTGACTTCATTAATTCTACTGACATCAGTCCAATTACATGCTTCTTATAAGGCATGAACACTACACTGCACATAAAACGGTGTGTGCATTTACAAGTGCAAGCAGATTAACAAGTCAGCCTGCAGAATATGTTGAAAAAGAGGCTGTGATGGTTAGTGCTGTGTGTGGTCACAAAACCACCCACAGTACCTTGAAGTGCCATCGTTCTCGATGAACATAGGCCCAAGTCCATCAACATCAGCATGCTATGCGTGCTAACGTCATGGTATAAATGGGTATGAAAGCTGGTAAGGATGATTCCTGGTTCTTTGACATAAGGGTATGCCTAGAAGTCATGCTTTGAAGCCCTTAATCAAGAGATTTAAGACATTAAAAATTGGAGGACATATTTATGACACTATTACCTCTTCATTAAGATGAAGTTGTTATAGTGCCTACAGTGTTCATTACAGGGTTATTCACTAAAGTGAGAATTAATTTTGAATTCAAAGTGGATTTCAAATGTAAGGCCAGGGTAGCTGAAAGGAAAGCTTCTTCTGCTTCAAATATCTAATTATCCTATTTTAATCAGGAAACAGTTACTAACATTATTGGGAAGGGATGCAGAGGCATCTTATTTTTTTTTAA
Organism: Pelobates fuscus; assembly: GCF_036172605.1. Taxonomy (NCBI): domain Eukaryota; kingdom Metazoa; phylum Chordata; class Amphibia; order Anura; family Pelobatidae; genus Pelobates; species Pelobates fuscus. The sequence goes on from NC_086318.1 coordinate 186,304,492, forward strand.
ATTATGATCACAAGCTGTCAGTAAATTAGTCTGCACCCTCCCACGTTTTCATATAGATAGTTTTATTTTGCCTTCTACCCTAATTTCTAGCAAACTTAAAAAGCTTAGCCTGAATATATATTCAGCCATGTAAACTACTGCATCAAATGGTTTCTCTTGCATTCCAAACACAAATGCCTGATTACCACATAATTACATTTTCTACTGGTGACAGAGTACTAGTGTTTAATCTTGACCAGTAGAGTTTATCAAAGGTTCCCTTGAGAAATTCTGCTTGCCAAGATGAAATTCATTGGGGATATGACTAAGCAGATTTTTGATGATCTTTTAACATTTTAGCATGCCAGATTTGAACTAGTTGTGAACATTGTAATACAATTTAAATGCATTTTTCAAAAATGGTGATAAAATCCTTTATAGTAAATAACTATATGTACATTTACTTTAATTTTATTAAAGAGCTGGAAATTGGAAACTGGTTGTAAAACAAAAATAATTGAATCATTCATTCATTAAGAAAAAACACAGGCAAACTATACCTTAAAGGAACACTCTAATGCTAGAAAAAATACATTTCTTATATATATTTTTTTTACTTTAGAATTAGTTGCCCCTAACTCTAATTTACCTTTAACCCCTTAAGGACCAAACTTCTGGAATAAAAGGGAATTATGACGTGTCAGACATGTCATGTGTCCTTAAGGGGTTAATCTAATGATGAGACCACTGTCTGTCAGAACCCCCTCACAGTCTGGTTGTCTTGTTAATACTAAAGAGGGTTATACAATTTATAAGATAAGACACAGACACAGAGCCAGTTAACTCCTAAAGTACTTCAGAAAGCAGTTTGGGATATTCTTTCAAATATAAATAAGTCATACTTTGCTTTCCTTCTGCTGCATGGTTAACATTAGGCATGTGCATGGGGAAAATTTTGGGTTCGGTTCGGCATTCCGAAATTCGGGATTTTCGCAATTCAGGACTTTGGCAATTCGGCACTTCAAGACTTCGGAACTTCGGCAACTTCGGAACTTCGGAACTTCGGCACTTCGGAACTTCGGCACTTCGGAACTTCGGCACTTCGGAAATTCGGCGACTTCAGAACTTCGGCACTTTAGCACTTCAGAAATTCTGCAACTTCGGCACTTCGGAACTTCGACACTTCGGAATTTCGGAACTTCGGCATTTCGGAATTTCGGGACTTCGGCACCTCGGGACTTCTCTTGCAGCCGCTTGGTAGATAATTCCCTAATTCCCACGGTATTAGGGAGTGATCTACCAAAAGGATGAAAGACCTAAATTGGTCTTTCAGCCAGATTTACTAATACTAAGTAAAAATTACTTAGTATTAGTAAATTTTGCCCCTACTCGCTATACATGTCTAGTAAACAGTGAGCCACCTGTGACTGCTCACTGTTTAAAAAAAAAATATAGCACCCCCGGCCCCCACCCCTGAGCAGCGGGTGGGGGCCCTAACGTAAAATGATGGGGGGGGAACCTGTTGTCCTCCCCCCTGGCCCCTACCCCTGAGGGGCGGGTGGGGGCCCTAAATCAGAATAAGGGGGGACCTAATGTCCTCCCCCTGGCCCCCACCCCTAAGCGGCCACAGGCTGCTCACTGTTTAATAGACATGCCCCTACTCGCGGTATAGCGAGTAGGGGCATAATTTACTAATACTAAGTAATCTTTACTTTGTATTAGTAAATTTGGCTGAAAGACCAATTTAGGTCTTTCAGCCTTTTAGTAGATAGCTCCCTAATACCGTGGGAATTAGGGAGTTATCTACTTATTCATTCCTGTCATTACATTGACTGGCCAAGTAACTTACATTTTATATGAATGTATGTTACTTGATTGTTGTAAGTGTTGCAAATGCTTACAGCTGAATCCTGTCTATGTTTGTATACTTTTTATTTAAAATTATTTACAATGTAACATTCTTCTTCTTTCACTGGGTAAGTATATTAGTACTTAGGCAATACTGTGCTTCGGAACTTCGGCACTTCGGCACTTTGACACTTCGGAACTTCGGCAACTTCGGCAACTTCAGAACTGCAGCACTTCAGCACTTCGACACTTCGGAAATTCGGTAATTTGGGAACTTCGGGACCTCGGCAATTCGGGACTTCGGCAATTCGGCAATTCGGACATTCGGAAGTACATGTCTAGTTAACATTTTGGATGATACTAAATGCACAATATGTGGAAAAACCATAAGGGAAATGGCAGACATAACACAAACAATGCAAACACATTTTAATGCGATTCCATCTATAGTAATGTAAAGGATGTGAACCACATTTCACTTCTAAACAAAGCTGTATGCTAACAGTTGAATAAAATGTGTTTTATACTTGATCACTAATGCCTTCTCCCCATGTAATGGTAGAACCATTGGGATGGCCTGGAAAGTTCACTTAATACTGCAATACTACTGCAGGATACAACAAATAAAAGAAGCAAAATGTCAAGTCCTCAGAGGACCTATCCTTGCATGCAGATGACTTACCTCCTAATGGTTCCCTATTGAGCCTAGCACAGCTTTGTGGCTCTGCTAAACTTGTGACTCACGAGATTCTGAAGAACCTTCTGGCTGGCCTCCCAAAAACTCTGATCACAGATATAACAAGGTTCCAGGAAGTCTGTGAATGCAGGAACTAGTATGGGAGTTGTCAGGGACATTGGAGTCTTATGCATCATAACTCATTTCACTGGAGAAGCATGTCTCTGAGGTGATTTGCACTTGTGAGTTGAATGATCATCATAATGACAAGCTCAAAATTGTACCTGCTAGAAACATTTCAAGATCTGTGGAGTCTGAGAAGGCCTTAGAGCTGTAGAATTATTTGATACAGAAATTTGCAGATTTCCAATCCTTGAAAAAAATGTGATGGTATATTTCATCTCCTAAAGTCTGTCCAGGTCTATGCTACAAACTGCCACTGACTTTCTTGTACAGTTTCAGAACCACAGGGAGAAAGTGCCACTCCTAATTTCTCTTAGGAGTAAAACTTACTATGCATTTGAAGGATATTCTCTCACTTTCTGTGCTGGCCTCACTAGTGCCATACTAGAATGGTGGAAAGCCTTATGACCTTTTACAATCACTTCTGCAGTTTAAGAAAATCCAGTATCACTGGGGTCTCAATCAGTTCTTTACCATGTGAACTAGGTGTTTAAAATTGCTTACCTGGCTAAGGAGAGAGCTACCATGAGCTCCATTATACTCCCATCTAACTTGTTGGGGTCCGTCTCAACCAGTTCCCACTCAACCAGCTCCCACTCAACCAGCAAGCCATACCTGGGATGTTTCCAGAATTAATTTGTGGCTCAGCGGTCCTCTATGGTTTCTTATTCCTAACATTTTGATGGGAAATTTGATTTACTCTTGTTTTATATCATTAACATCTCCGTTTTTGTTTCCATTAACTAAGTAAATTAAACACATATTAGCACTAGTGTTAATTTTTATTTTTGTGTGCTCATATGCATTGTCTATTTTCTGTTCCAACTACAGTAGTCCCCCAGTGCTCAGGGGTCACTAAAGCAATATGTGTACCCATAAAATAAGTTGTGATAAATATAATTAATTTAACCTAGTTTTGTTCCATTAATATATATAACATAGCTACATAGCTCAACCTTTGGGTTATTAGAGCTGTTCCTTTAACTCCTTATGATTGCCAAATGATTATGTGTATTGAATGCTTAAAGGGACACAACAGGCACCCAGACCAATTCATATAATTGAAGTATTAGTGCAGTGTCCCTGTCCCCTATTATTATTATTATTATGGTATTTATATTGCACCATCAAATTCCACAGCGCTTTACAATGGGTGGACGAACAGACATATAGTTGTAACCAGACAAGTTGGACACACAGGAACAGAGGGGTTGAGGGCCCTGCTCAATGAGCTTACATGCTAGAGGGAGTGGGGTAAAATGACACAAAAAGGTAAGGATAGTATTAGACTAATGACAGTTGCAGAAGAGGAATCAGTCAGGAGCTATTAACAGTTTAATTGATATGCTTTTATGAAGAAGTGTGTTTTTAACAAATTTTTAAACGAGTGGAGACTGGGTGAGAATCTAACGGAGGAGGAAAGCGAGTTCGACAGGAACGGTGCAGCCCTCCAGAAATCTTGAAGGCGAGCATCAGAGGTGGGAGTACAGACAGAAGATAGACGTAAGTCTTCATCAGATCGTAAGGGCCTACACGGGACATACTTGTGTATAAGGGAGGATAGATAGGTGGGAGCAGCATTATGTAGAGATTTGAAAGCAAGAACCAGAATTTTAAATTGAGCTCTATATTTTATAGGAAGCCAATGTAGGGACTGACAGAAGGGTGAGCCTCGCTGCCGCATTTATTATGGACTGTAACGGCGCAAGTTGGGAGCACGTAAGACCATGCAATGTAAAAAAATGCAGTTTCAGAGAAATTACTAGAGATGCTTTCTGGACTCTAATGGAGTTTAACTTTGCAAGATGACATTGGACATCCTTACACTTTGCAGAAGGATATCTAATGTCTTCAAACTGATTCTATGCTTTCCTATGGGGAAGCTCTAATGCGCTCTGCACTCACTGTGCATGCACATTAAATTCCTCCATCAGAGTTGCATTGCTGGAGGAGGAGACTGATCCAGTTCCAAGGACTACTGTGCTGGAAACAGGTAAGTGTAAAAAGGTTTTTAACCCTTCAAATGCCAGACAGTGGGGCGGACCTAAAGAAATTGGCAGTTAATGTTAGGAATACAGTTTTTGATATACTATATAGATATTGCAAAGCTCAAATATGTAGGGATTACACAGAACAAAAAAAACAAATTTATAATATATAATTAACGTATAAAATAGATCAGCTTTGATTCACAGGCATAGTTCACACTTGTGTACATAAAACAAACAATTGGGGATACAATTTAGCATTCTAAAAAAAATAATAATGCAATAGCCTAATACTGTTAAAATGGATGTAACTTTAAATAACTTGAATACACTCACAATAAAGGCAGAGTAAAATAGCTTCAGGGTGCCTCCACGGAGTCTGGGGTGAGTAGCTAGATACATGCCAGGGAGCTTGAAGAGTGCATCTCCTTCTGTATTTTTTTCCATGTATAATTTTTTTATTTAAATATTTTACACATAAAGAGGATGATACATACAATGTAATATAAAGGCGTATGACTGGTATATACACTGCTACGTAAAAGTTACGCAGGACTCATGAATGCCAAAGATCTTTATGAGCACTGGGAGATGAACAGAAAGCTACTCATGCACTGGTACTTTGGCGAGCATATATCCCTTGTCAAACCCACTTTTCTGGCACTGCAAACTATCTCCAGGCACACTTGGTCAGATATGCATTAAAAAATTAGAGTGATTACTAATTATCCCCTTCCATTGAGGCTCGATGTGTTTTGCTAAACATGTTAGCAGCAAATGTTCCGTAGCTGCAAAAAGCCTTAACGATGAATATCATAATGGCAGCAATAACCACAATAGCACAGGGGTGGAAAAAGCCAAAAGCCACCTGCTAAACAGGAGGTCTACATTAGACTTATCACCACTAAAAGTTAAATGTCATATAGAATTGTGGGCAAAATTAGACAATTCTGAGAAGTGTGGCAGCTAGTTCCAGGCTATGCCATGCAGGATGCCATGGACCCATCTCGTTTTACTGGGAATGTAATTTTACCTGCCTTCCCTCATCCTTCATCTACTCTCCCACTCTCTCCCTTTTTCCTGGCTCCTCCTGGCTGTAAAAACCTTCATATAACTGTTCCATCTGTTCCAACTGTTCTTCAGGCCTCATTTTACACTCGCAGAAACAGCAATAGTGAAGCTCTGCATTTTTTCTCAGCACTTATTACTTATCTCTTTAGCAGTAAAAACTAATTGTGTACAATATACAACAATGGTCCAATGTGTTTCTTCCCATAAGGGACTTCTTCAAGGACAAAATTGCATAGCACTAAAACAAGCTTTGTTGATAAAGACCCTCCTGTCAAAGTTCCAATTTAAAAAGCAGCTGCCCTTCCCTCTTATTGGTGCATCAATGGGTGTGCAGTCTCTTCACATTCTTTATTTAATCCTCATTTAGATGTCACCTATTTCCATAGTTTCCACCTTCTTCAAGCTGATATATATCATTCACTTACTCTGCCTTCACGTTATGTGTACTTTAAGTTTTGATCACCTATCTGTCCTGCCCTTAAACTTGCATTCCATTGTCTCTTGCATAGAAAATTCCCTACAACACAATCTCTATCAATAAGCAAAAAAAGTAATCTTATACAAAAATACTTTTTCATTAGTTGTATGAATAACAGTTCAATAATACCATATAACAAGAGCTAACATAAGGTTCTAGACTTTGAGATTTGTTTTAGGCTGAACTGCAATTCAGTTGAATTTGGGATGATCAAGTGATTGGCTGAAATTCTGATTTCTGAGCCACCATGCACCAAATTCTTGGGGGAATGGGCTTGTGTAAGACTGAATATGCTTGTTTAAATTTGTGTTTCGACTGTCCAATAAAGAGATAGAAAAAAAATAGATGACTGATTGTTAGGGGTATCCGGTCTATAATTCCAAGCATGAGTTTACTAGACATTGTGACTGCATCTACTGAGAGAAACAGACTAGCAGTGACACTGTATTTCACCATTGCTGTGCCTACATGGCAGTGGGTTTCTACTTCTAGTGTGAGACTAAGTTTAGCTTGTTGTTTTATTTAGTTAACTAGCTACTGCCAGGGCAAGCTGATGCAACTTTGGATAGGAGATAGGAGATTTTGTCATTGGACCTAATGTAACTGTTATAATTATTTTTTTTGTTAACTGTTTGTAGAAATACTTTTTCTTAGGGAAGTGGAGTGTGTTGTTCAGTAAAAAGCAAATAAAAAAGTTCCTCTTCCCTAGCTACTCTCACATTGACATTTACACAAACGGACTGGTAGATTCACACAGTTGGCCCTCAAAGAATATGCACACTGCTATGACAGAGCTTACTGCATATAGCGAAGTTCATGTCAGATCACCACCTTACAAACTGGTGCAAGAATTTAACATTTTGCCAATTTAGTTTTTTTGCCACATCAGAATTTAATGTCACACAACACTATTAAGTTATATCTCCCGGGCATTCAACACCACATGCTTTCAGCTAAAAACACCATTCTAAACACCGCCATATACTTGGCTTTTATGATTTCCTATGCCCCAGAGAATTTACCATCACAGGTCAACACGATTCCAAGCTTTGCCTATGGTATTCCAACGTGTAAAAATACAGGATCACTACGTATTAAGCTTACCGTCAACTAAGACCAGCCAGAAGTGTTACGAGGCACTTATGCAGTACTACCACGCCTACAATGCATACCTCAGATGACACAGGAATTAAGGAAGGCATTTGTGATATGTCATCGTAATACGCTAACTCCATGTCTTGTGTTTTCGTAATAATATCTTTGATAACACTATATGGGTATTCCTTTTTTGCCCACTTATTTACAGGCCTACCACACACACGTCGGTTTCGGCACACCTCTACCGACTTTTATTATTATTGTGATAAGTATACTCACTTGCTATTTCATACTATACTGAAATGGCCCCGAACACAATTGCCATTTACACCCACTTAACTGATTTAGAATTGTTTTACTGTTTGTAATTTTTTTATTCTTTTTAAATGCCAGATATTGTGTAGTCATTAGGCCAGGCAATATTGCAGCAATTTTTTGCATGTTGGCACAGTCACAATTTTTCCTGATGTTTAGACCACCTGGATAGGCTTTCAAAAAAATTTTGGTACCAAAATTGAGCCTACATAAACTAAATTCTGCCATCACAAAAAAGAAAAAAAATCTGCTTGTGGTTCAGAAGTACCAAAATCTTTTTCCCTGCATATGTTTACTTGTCATTACTATAATCTAAAATTTAATGACTGCACCCTTCACTCTTTTTTGGCATCACCAAAGTGAAAAAATGAAATTTCAGCTTATTTTTTATTATTTATGAATCTGCTTATGGCAGCAAATATAGTGGCAATTTTGCAAAAGCAATCATGTTTGAATTACTCCTCCTGTTCCCTTCAGCAGTTTTACAAGTAGTCGTTGACACAGTTCCCAAACTCATACAGTCTATGCTTTTAAAATTTTCTGTTAAAGAAACTGTGGTTTAAACTAACCAAATTCTTTATCCAACTCATAAAAGAAAATTCTTACCATACGCACCAGAATTTAAGTTTTTTGGCAATTTCCTGGCCAACCATAGAAAAAACACTAATGGAGATTCCCAGAGTTAAAGAACGTAGGGAGACCATAATGATGCAAAATAATTTTATTAGAGGATCAAGAGTGCAAAGGTCCAAAGATATTATCACCTTCTCGTCCCCCCTCTGTACCTCACAATGTATCTCACAATATCTACAAGGTTTCCCGATCCAAGGAATCACTTGTTCCATATTGGATATTACTATGAAGAGAGATGAAGTATATTGAAAAGTGGGATGATCCAACAAATCCAGAAAATTATAGATCTATTTCCCTATTAAATTCTGACATCAAAATGTATTACTCTGTAATTTCAAACAAAGTGAAGACAATAATACCTTTTCAAAACCTAGTAGTATTTGTTAGGGGTCGTGTCGCAAGTAACAACATATGCAGGCTGGTGGGTTTGATTGACTATACTATGAGAAGAAGGACCTCTCAGCTGATCCTGTCACTTAATGCTGAGAAGGCATTAGACAGGGTAAGCTGGGGATTCATGAGTCACACTTTAGATAAGTTTGTTTTGTTTATTTAAAATAGCTATAATTGCCCTATATATAAATCCAATGTCTAAACCTGTGGGTCCTGATATCTCCACGGACTTGTTTACTATTAAAAATGGAACTAGGTTGAGCTGCCCCCTTGCACCTCTTTTGTATATACAAAATCTTGAGCATTTTGCAGCCAATATAAAAACTAATTCTCAAATAAAAGTAGAATATTCCATCTGCATGTCGGGGGGGGGGGGGGGGGAAATATGGTAAAATATTGAGGCCATTCTAGAAAAGAACTTGCCCCAGCCACATTCCAACATTTCTTAAAATATGTTTTTCATTTTCTTCTGGATCTATATGTTGTGGTGTATGATATATCCTCATCTTTTCTCCTTATCTACCCATTCATCGCCTACACATGAAAAGAAGACCTCAAATAGTTAAATCAAAATCAGCTGTATGCCACGATAAAAAAAATGCATCTTTGAAACCCAGCTTTGATTATGTGTGATGTGTGTGTAAGGGTGCTGTGTGTGTAAGGGTGCTGTGTGTGTAAGGGTGCTGTGTGTAGGGGTGCTGTGTGAGTGAGGGTGCTGTTAGTGTGTGTCAGTATGTCTCTTTGTGTGAGTCAGTATGTCTGTCTGTGTGTGTCAGTATGTCTGTGTGTGTCAGTATGTCTGTGTGTGTGTCAGTATGTCTGTGCGTGTGTGCAAGTTTGTCTGTGTGTGTGTCAGTATATCTGTCTGTGTATGTGCCAGTATGTCTGTCAGTGTGTGTACCAGTATATCTGCCTGTGTGTGTGTGTCAGTATGTCTGTCTATGTGTGTGCAAATATGTATCTGTGTATCTGCCAGTTTGTCTGTGTGTGTCAGCCAGTATGCCTGTGTGTGTGTGTGTGTGTCAGTATGTCTGTCTATGTTAGTCAGTATGCCTGTAACTGTGTGTGTGTGTGTGTGTGTGTGTATGTGTGTGTGTCCGGGTGCCTGTCAGTGATTGTGTGTTTGTTAATGTGTGTCAAATCAGCAAGTGTGCGTGTGCCTGTCAGTGAGTGTGTCTGTTTAGGTGACTGCCCCCCTTTCAATCACATGGGAAAGGTGTTTTTACTCTCATCTTGGTGCAATGGGCCACTTGACTGGATTTTCCCCCCAGCCCTAAGGCTTCCAGCCCTCCCCTGATTCTTTGTTTATATTTATATTCCATAAAAAGTTTTAACAGCTGAATAACACACTGACATTACACAATAGTGCCACACATACTATACAAATTCAACAATACAAGCCATGGTCCCCAATTTAAAGTAAAATATCTATCCCATAAAAAAGCCACCATACCATGTGCAATCATTAATACATCTAGTGCGAATAAAGTACCTAATCCTTAACAATACACGTTTTTTTCACATGAAAAAGAAGAAACTTAATACATACCACAATTCAACCAATCATATCCATCAAACACACAAAACACAATCTACAACACAACGACTAATAAAATAAAGTGTCAAATGAGAGCAAATAAGCCACATGCATTAAGTGCAAAGTGTGAGCACATAAACCATGTACATAAAGTACAAATAACGTGAATATAGTGGTGAGAGCAAACTAAATACTAGATAAAATCCAGATAAAATGAATAAGAGACAATATTACCATATATTACTGACTTGTAGGCATGTCCTAAAAAACAGTAAAATAAAGGACATAGTATAGCCTGTTACACAATAAAGCACATAAATATAGGTATAAAATTGCCCACTCACGTGGTGCTGAGCCGTTTAAAAGTGGCTCAGACTATCAGCGCCTTGTAAAGTTGTATTGAAGACTGTAATGCTGGAAGCAAGTATTTCAATGCATAAATTCCGTCATATGGTATAGATGTTAGACAGGGAAAAAAGGCAGGTAAATGAAAAAACTTTTATTGCTTAAAATCACAGCAAAGGAAAATAGTCTCCCAATTGCACTAACGCGTTTCGACCCACGTATTGATAACCGCAGGGGCAAGTTAAAAGGTATATTACATTGTTTGTATTGCATGAAATAAATTAGTTTACTTCCGAATTTCCGAATTTTTTTTGGAAAAAACTTTTATACATTTATTTGTAGTTCTCTTTAATCTACATCCGGTGCAATTTCCACAGTAATAAAAACCTACTTGGCCTCCTAGAAAATTGTATTCCTTTTTTTCTTTATCTAAAAAGCTGTTTGTTAAAATTTGTCTAAAATTCCTCGCTCCTCTAAAAATGAATTGAGGTTTATCTCCTAAAAAGGGTAACAGATCCTTGTCTTCCTTCAATATATGCCAATTTTTTTTAAAATAAATATTACATAAAGATCTATGGTTGGTGCTAAAATCTAGAATAAGTGGGATCTGCTCTTCTGTTCTTTTTTCTTTAGATTTATATTGCAAAAGGGAACCCCTGTCTTTTTTTACCTACTTCTTCCCTATCTTTTTTGATAGAGGTGGGATCATAACCCTTATCAATGAATTGTTGTGCTAGATTACATGATTGATTTTGATAATCCTTAAAATCCGTACAGTTCCTTCTTAATCGTAGGATCTGGCCTTTTGGTACGTTACTAAGCCAGGGTTTAAAATGACAACTTTGCAAATTGATAAAACTATTGACATCTACTTTTTTAAAATGTGTTCTACTTTTAATTTGATCGGATTCAATAAAAATATCCAAATCTAAAAAGGTGATGTCTTCATTACTTATAGTAGACGTAAGTTTAATGTTCCAATCATTGAAGTTTAAAAAATCTAAAAAATTCGCTAAAGACTCCCTATCTCCTTTCCAAATTATAAAAATGTCATCTATATAGCGCTTATAGAGGACCAGGTTTGTCCCCAGGTCCACACTAGGAAGAACAAAAGTTTCCTCCCAATGGGACATAAATAAATTAGCGTAGCTGGGGGCAAACCTGGTCCCCATAGCAGTTCCCTGGATCTGTAAATAAAAATTGTCTTCATACCAAAAGAAATTGTTTTTCAAAATAATTTCTATTGCTCTAAGGATAAAATCAACTTGCAATTCATTAAAACCTCCAAATTTATGTAAAAAATGCCTGGCAGCTTGGCAGCCTCTCTCATGGGCTATATTTGTATACAAGCTGCTTACATCACAAGTTGCCATAAAATATCCTTTTTCCCATTTAAAATCTTTTAAAATATTAAGCAAACTTATCGTGTCTTTTAAATAAGTGGGGCATTTTTTGACAAGATCCTGTAAAAATTGGTCAATATATAATGATAAATTAGATAAAAGTGATCCTATGCCTGATACTATTGGCCTGCCTGGTGGATTTACTACATCTTTATGTATTTTAGGCAATACATAGATCACTGGGATTCTCGGATGTTCCACTTTTAAAAATTTATACTCTTTTGCGTTTAAAATTCCTGTTTCTAATCCTTCTTTAATAAAATGTTCATATTCTTCTTTAATCTTAATGAGGGGATTATTCTCTAATTTTAAATAAGTGGTATCATCATCTAATTGTTTCTGAATCTCCTTTAAGTAATTACTTTTCTGCCAGATGACTACACCTCCGCCTTTGTCGGCCGGTTTTATTATTACTGATTTATCTTCCTTTAAATCTTTTAACATTAGTTTTTCTTTTTTTGTTAAATTTCTTTGGTATTTATTTAAAGGTTTTAATTTTTTCAATTCTTTCATACATAGTTTTTCAAAAACTTTCATTACCTCAGATTTTTTACTTATCGGATAAAATGAAGATTTTTGTTTTAAATCTGTATGTTTATAACAATTATCTGGTACATCCTCTTTAGGTTTAAAATCCTTAAAAAATTTCTTTAAACACAGTTTACGTAAAAATCTATTTAAATCTAAAAAGCTTTCAAATTTGTTTGATTCACAGCTTGGTGCAAATTTAAAACCCTTTCTTAAAACAGACATGTGTGTGTTTGTTAAGATCTTATCTGATAGATTAAAAATAGGGATAGATTTTTCACCTATTTTCTCCTTATCCACTCCTCCCTTTTTCTCTTTCCCTCTTCCTCTATTTCCCCCTCTTCTATTTCTCTTGTTCTTTTTAGTGGGGTATTTAATTTCCTTCTGTTCAAGTATGCTGGTCCTAAAAAAAGATCTCGATTGTCTTCTCTAAGTTCTCCCAATTTTTCAAATCTATTTGACATGACAATTTTTTGTGGGGATATTCTCCTAGGCATATTGTTTTTTTGAGGTGGAGGAAAGGATTCTCCCCTATTGGGATATTTTCTTTTTCTGGGAGTGACTTTTATCCACTCATTTTCTCTTCTAGGTGGGATTCTATCTCTAGAATATTTCCCACTTTTTTCTGACCATGATTTGGTTTGGTGATGGTGTGGGATATTCCTATTTTCTCTTTTTCTCTGTATATCCTCTTTGTTATAATCATTCCCATTCATTTTATTCTTATTTTTATTTTTATTTCTTTCTGAGTTTGTAAAATTCCTAATTTTCCCTTGGGCATAATCATCCAAATCTCGTTTAAATTTTTTTTTTTAGTTTCAATAATCTTTTTTTCCAAATTAGTAATTTTCTATATCATTTTTTTATTGATACATTCAAATTCCTCCATAAATATAAAGGGTTCTAGTTTAGTTTGAATATCTTTGATTTTCTCCTCTAATTGATGTAGAGTCTGACCCCTCTGTTCAATTATTACTCCTATCATGTGAAATGAAAAAGATTCTGGAGAATTATCCCAGATATTCATAAAGACCTCATGGTCTTGGTCGAAAGTAGGGAGTTTCTGAAATCTTAGATCCCTTGGCGTAATTTTTTGAGTGACATATTTTTCCAATGTATAAACTTCCCACTGAATTTTCATTTCTCTTATTAGCAATTTTTCTAATTGCTCACATATAATATCTAGATTATCACTGGTACATATATATTTTTGGTCATAATCAACTACTTTATCCTCAAATTTTTTATCCATATCTTTTTGCCATGTTTTTCTCATGTGGAAAATAGACATAATAAAAACTAGTATTGCACGAAAAATTTCCTTTTCAAGAGTGAATATCAACAGTATATATAAAAAACAGAGGAAAGGAAAAAAAAACGAGAACGAATGCTCAAATCACCAAAAATGTGAATCACTCCAAATCACACCAGATAAATACAGTAAAAATAACGTGAATATAGTGGTGAGAGCAAACTAAATACTAGATAAAATCCAGATAAAATGAATAAGAGACAATATTACCATATATTACTGACTTGTAGGCATGTCCTAAAAAACAATAAAATAAAGGACATAGTATAGCCTGTTACACAATAAAGCACATAAATATAGGTATAAAATTGCCCACTCACGTGGTGCTGAGCCGTTTAAAAGTGGCTCAGACTATCAGCGCCTTGTAAAGTTGTATTGAAGACTGTAATCTACTTTAGACACTGGTCCATGCTGCTCAAGTGGGCTTCGTCCCAGGGAGGCAGCTGTTCGACAACACGAGATGAAATGTAGAATTAATCTGGAGACAAACTACGATGAGAGAGCCATCCCTGATCCTGTTGCTTGATGCCAAAAAGGCGTTTGACAGGGTCAGATGGCCGTACCTCTTTGCCCTGCTGTCACACCAGAGCCTTTCGTAGCGGTCATCAGGGCAATGTATGCTGACGTCAAAGCATAAATCAGAATTGCGGGCACGCAAATCAGATCTCACCCAGACATCCACGGGGTGAAGGTGGGAGAGGAGCAATTCAGAGTCTCAGCATATGCTGATTATATCCTCCTTACCACGATGCAACCTAAGGGTTCTATGTAAGCAATGAAACCAGCTGCAGAGGAATGTGATAAGCTATCGGGATACAAAGTCAAGTCTAGCTCCCTCCCACTCAACATGACAGACACTGATATGCCATTTATCACCACAACACATCACATCCAAATCAATTGCACAGCTACCAAATACCTTGGGGTGCAATTGACAGCAGACCCATCCTAACTGTACCCACAAAATTACTTACCCATGTTTAAAACACTAATAAATTATTTAGACAACTGGATTGATAAACCGATCTCATGGATCGGTAGAATACACTCTGTGAAAATGAATGTGCTCCCACGCATCCTTTTTTTTTATCCAAGCCCTCTCTGTCCCATCACAAAATCTGATCTTGCGCCACTGCAAAAGGCAATCGAAGAATTTGGAATGTGTATAGAGTAATAAACGACACAGGATATGGTGGTATTTTAACACTTTTCATGCACTAATTCTATCACCAGTCTTTGTCAAACTTTTGGGTAGTCATTTTTTTGTGTTATTTTTCTCTCACATTGGACTTTCGGCATGGATTCTCAGTTCCTGTTATGTGTTACTGACAAAGAACACCCCGATATGTGTTCAGCAACATTTCCCGAGTACAATAGTGTCCCCAATGTATGAGTTTTATGGATTTTTGCAAACTTACAGGGGTCAAATGTAGGGCTTTCCTCTTTTCCATGTTTGCACATTGAAATTTGCCAGATTGCTTTGCTGGGCCTATGTTGCCTTTGAGACCGTATAGCAGTCCAGGAATGAAAATTAAACCCATCATGGCATACCATTTGTAAAAGTAGACAACCCACGGTATTCAAAATGGGGTATGTCCAGCCTTTTGTAGTAGACACTTAGCCACAAACACTTGCTAAAGTTAGCGTTCATATTTGTTTTTTGCATTTTCTTTACACAAAACTGCACTTTAACTGGTGAAGTCATCGGCATGATAGGTTTCACTGTTTTAAACACTCATATTTGTGTTCAGCGAAGTCTCCCAAGTATAACAATACCTCCCATGTACAGGTTTTATGGTGTTTTGGAAACTTACAGGGTCAATATAGGGCTTGACCAATTCAGTTTGACAGATTGGTTTGTGGGTCTGTGTTGCCTTTTGAGACCATCTGGTAGCCCAGGAATGGGAAATAACCCCATTATGGCATACAATTTTCAAATGTATATAACCCAGGGTATTTCAATTGGGATATTTCCAGTCTTTTGTAGTAGCCAGTTAGACACAAATGCTGGCCAAAATTAGCATTTCTATTTGTTTTTTTATAAATGTTTTTATTCAAATATATATATATATATATATATATATATATATAATTTCTCTGTTTTTTATATATATATACATATATATGAATATATATATATATATATATATATATATATATATACATATATATGCACACACGCACACACAAAATACATGTGTAATACGTTTGTGTGTGTATATATAGGTATAATTTCTCTGTTTTATATATATATATATATACATATATAAATTGTGAAGAAATCACTCTCTATGTAGAATATTTCTTCTCTATTCATTCGGTAGATCTAACTACTGAACAAAGACCACCCCCCTGGCTTCAAAGAATGCTTCAATTGAACCCTCTATCTGTGCGGCCAGCATTCGTACTACCGAACGCCACATGGCTGAGAAAACCGTGGCCATCTTTTTTCAGGCGAACAAAGGCAGTGGGACTTGGTTGTCAAGTGTCTGGAACTAAAATCGGACACTCGACTTCCCGAACACCGGTCTCAAACAAGCGAACGCTGGATCTCTATTTCCCGAATAGCTAGAAGAGCGCTATTCTGTACTTTTGTGCATTTGAATGAGGGGAACAATCGCTGCTAAGAGCCAGGGGAATCCATTTGTGGAATTATTCGGTTTTTACCTCTTTACTGAATAGAGCGGCAAAACCACCCAAACTCCTGGAACTATTTTGGGCAGCCAGCTCGCGGTTAGCCGGTCGTAAAGGACTTCCACACTTGAACCGATCTGGGTGAAATTTGAATATGTTGGTCACCCAGATCGGGCTATCAGGGGACATATTATTTGTGGGGATACCCCATGTATAAAGGGGTGTTCTGGATATTGGGGAAAATTGGGATTTTTCTGCCTGGAGATAATAAAGTTATTACTTTATCAGACTTGATTATCTCCAGGACTAGGGGAGGAAATTGTATGTTTGTGCTGGGTGTGTTTTACAATTTTACTGTAACGATTGGTTATACTGTGTCCCTCCCCGTGGGATGTCCCCTTGCATGGGGACTTGCATAAAAGCCTGTGTGTGGTCATTAAAGCCAGTTCTGTTGTACCCTTCTTCTTGACATCGGCTGATGTTTGGGGATTCGTATGCTTTACTAAGGGAATTATCTTATAAAGCTATTTGTATTCGTATGGATTTCGTCTATTTCATCTACCTAACGGAGAGCTATATTCACTGATGTTCTGGCGGTTCGGGAGGAAACTACCGAATGAGGATTCAATATACTAGGTTTCCTTACATATTTACATATATATGCACACACACACACATAATACATGTGTATGTATGCAATCATTGTAATGTTGATGTATACAGTGTGTTGATGTAACCTGTATATATGACCAAGTCGGTTGAAGTGTGCCGACACCGATGTATGCTGTAGGCCGGTAATAAAGTGGGCCCACTCCATTAGAGAAAAGAGTTAAGGGAGTGGCGGGTGGGGCATGCTGAGCATCAGACCACTACGGTGATGTAGGTAAGTGGGGAGTCCCTTAAGTAGTTCCCACATGTCCCTCCCACAACTCCAGGCAAAGCCTTCACATTTGTGTTCGGAGCAATCTTTGTAATGTTAATGTATACAGTGTGGTGATGCAATCTGTATATATCTGAGTCGGTTGAAGTATGCCTAAACCGATGTATGCGGTAGGCTGGTAATAAAGTGGGCAAAATAGAAGTGTCTTGCCAAAGAATATTTATTCATACATGGAAACATAATACAAAGAATATACCACAAAATGACAGTTTAACAAAAGCTGATCTAATTTCTAACACAGGTTGAGGTATGTACAGAGAAAAAGCAGATGACTTCCAACACCCTAATGACTTGATGACATGATGGTATGTCATGACTAGAATGTACAAAAGAAGGAAACAGCGCTAAAATAAACCAATACTATAAATAGGTAAAGTAGAAGGCAGCAACCTAAAATAGGGTTCCCTCTAGGCCCTATAGACAAAGGTAATACACAAGACAAGACAGAAGAAGGTTGCGCCAAAGTTTACTATAGTACAGCTAAAATGAACAAAGTCGAAAGAGTAAGTGGTGCCAAACCAAAGTCTTTAGTTGGGCCTGATGGTGCACCGATGGCCTATGTGGAGGAATATTCTCTATATGAATCAAGTGAAGACGGCTTTCCAGGATCCGATTGTAAAGAGAGAAAAAGATAATAGTGCAAATACGTCTGATAAAAGGGTTGAATTGCAGGAAGAAGAGATCTATGGTAATCCTACTCACGTGTAGTAGAGCTGAACTAGCTCTAGTGTGGATAGCATACAGCGGTACAATCCCCGCTTGTAGGATACGTGTAGAGGGTTAAGTCTTTTACCGATATATAGATCACAAGAGAGAAGAGAGACAACTAATAGTGCTCGCTGTATAAAATAGTATATAGGAGTATAAATAATAAAATGTGTACTCACATACGATTGAGCAGGCAGACTGCTCAGTGACTCAGGTGTGAGTGGTATAATCCCCACCTCGGATGTCTTTGGAGTAATATTCAGCAGGAAGAATAAAATCAGGATGCCAAGCAAAAATAAAAATAATGAATAAAAAAGTAAAATGGCACGATCAAAGTGAGTTAAAAGTAGTCAAACTACCTTTATTTGGAATACAGAATAAAATATTAAAATATCCACAACGCGTTTCACCTATGATGGCTTTCTCAAGTGGAGACAAAAAAAACATGCTTGATAGGGTAGGGTTTATATAGGGGTACTGATTTTAAACGGAAATGAGGTTTGGCACCCAAATGACGTCATTAAAATAAAGTGCATTTTCAAAATACAAAACCAACTATACATGTATGTAGATTGGTAAAAATTGGAGTTAAAACGAGGGTTAGAAATAGGGTAAAAATTATATTTCCGTTGGTCATGTGATCGGCATCCATTTTGGAAACCGGGTCGGTCACGTGACGTGCCACTGAGGGTATTGGGAAGGGGGACCTCTAAATCTGCCAGGCTGATGAGAGGGAGTGTGCAGAGTTAGGTGGATGGGGTGTGTTGGTCGGCCGGGGGCGTGGTTATGATGCCGTTGGCCGGGAAGTGCATACAGCTGATATTGCTGTAGGGGAAGGAGGGGGAATGTGCATGTGGGCGTGGTTTATGCCCGAAGTTACTTTAGGTACACTTTTACATGGTATTTAAAAGGCTAATTAGTTCTTTAGCATAATAGCATGAAATAAATTCTTAAATACATTCATAAGGTTAAGTATAAAAGTGAGAGAGAAATCCCCAATAGTTAAAGGTTGCTGGAGAGGAGGACGAATCCAGCCTCCAACCCACGTTAACCAGAGGTGTGCCCATACAAAATGGTATATAGCTCATTTGCCATGGTAGACCATATACAAAAGTATATATGAATAAAACAAAAAACTTTAATAAATCATTACATAGAGGTAAACAGACGAAAAATAAAAATAAAAACTGGGAAAGACAGTGCTACCCTCTGTGGGTCTAGGTTGTAGATAGAGTCTAGATGTTATTGGGCAGATAACTGCAGGAGAGCTTAGAGCAGCTTTCTGGTATAAAAATAATTCGGGTAATATAGGGATAATCCCAGTTATCAGGTAGAAAGTTGCTCCTAAAGGTAGTGGAGACAGAGACAGTACGGGATGTCTACTTATAGGTAGAATGCAACTGAAAGGAAACAGGTGCTGCCAGTAGTGAGGGCAACCCTGAGATAGTGTATGAGACACGATGCTTATATCTCAAAGTTAGATACGTCTTATAGTGAGCCTCAAGTCTAAGCTGTATACTTAAACATGCTATCCCACAAGCAGTGGGGTCAGATCGAGGAGGCAACCCTAGATTAATAATATGTTAATAACCCAGTTAGCTCTTAATCCAGAGTGCACAGTCTTACAACTGAGAAGCATGTACATATGGCCACAGTGGCAATAGTAGACAACCTAACTGGTAGATTTAGTAGACAAAAAACCGTATAATATGGTCAGGCAAAGAAGGCAACTCCAAATCAGAAAAATATATACATATTGATGGTTAAATCAAATTAAATTAAATTAAACTCTTGGTAAAGGAGTGCCAGGTTCCTTATACCTGTCCGAAGCTTATAACAGTCAGCTACTCGTACCCTAAAGACCACCTTTGTACAGAGTGGCTAGTATGGGCAACCAGTTAGTAGTACCTTGGTAGCCACCCTTGTGGGAAGTGGCTATAAAGTGAGAGTTAAATTAAGTTAGCTTAGAGTTTATAGAGGTTCGTCTTAGATGAACAGACTTGTAGAAAATCCCTAAATTGATCTTTCCCACGCTGTGTAAAATGACACAGAGCACTGTGATTGGATGGATTTCAAGCCATCCAATAACAGTGCTCTGTGTCATTTTACACGCGTGGGAAAGTTCTTTGGAATTTTCCCACGCTGTGTAAAATGACAAAGAGCACTCTGATTGGCTTAAACCAGCCAATCAGAGTGTTCTTAGCCTAATTGCAGGGCGTGGCAAGGCTTTATAAGCCTTCCCCCGCCCTGCAGAGCTCAGTCTGCGCGGAGCCCTCCATGGGTGAAGATGGATTATTTTTTTGTGCGGTCGTTTTTTTTTTTTTATTGCGTCGGTTATTATGGTTTTTTTTTTGGCCTTTTTTGGGGCTGAAAAAAGAAGATTGTAGAAGAAAGAAAACATCAAATGGTAAGTTGTTTTTATCTATTTTTTTTACAGGGTTTTAGTTAAAGGTCCCCCCCTCATTATTTTTAGGGTGAGGGGGGTAGGTAGGTAGATCTTTTTTTTTGGGGGGGAAGGGTTAACAAGGGCACCCCCCCTTTGTATTTAGGGCCCCCACCCACCGCTCAGGGGTGGGGGCTGGGGACAATAGGTCCCCCCCCCTTATTGTTAAGTTTAGGGCCCCCACCCATCGCTCAGGGGTGGGGGCTGGGGGTACAATAGGTCCCCCCCCTTATTGTTAAGTTTAGGGCCCCCACCCACCGCTCAGGGGTGGGGGCTGGGGGGGACAATAGGTCTCCCCCCTTATTGTTAATTTTAGGGCCCCCACCCACCGCTCAGGGGTGGGGGCTGGGGGGGGGACAATAGGTCCCCCCTAATTGTTATTTGTAGTGCCCCCACCCGCCGCTCAGGGGTGGGGGCCGGGGGGGACAATAGGTCCCCCCTAATTGTTATTTGTAGGGCCCCCACCCGCCGCTCAGGGGTGGGGGCCGGGGGGGACAATAGGTCCCCCCCTTATTGTTAATTTTAGGCCCCCCACCCGCCGCTCAGGGGTGGGGGCCGGTGGGGGGACAATAGGTTCCCCCCTAATTATTTGTAGGGCCCCCACCCGCCGCTCAGGGGTGGGGGCCGGGGGGGGACAATAGGTCCCCCCCTTATTGTTCATTTTAGGGCCTCCACCCGCCGCTCAGGGGTGGGGGCCGGGGGGACAATAGGTCCCCCTCTTATTGTGATTTTGAGCAGCCACAGACATGCCCCTACTCGAGGTATTGCGAGTAGGGGCACAATTTACTAATACTAAGTAATTTTTACTTAGTATTAGTAAATTAATAGGGGGCGGACCGAACATCGCATATGTTCGCCCGCCGTGGCGAACGCGAACACGCTAAGTTCGCCGGGAACTATTCGCCGGCGAACAGTTCGGTACATCACTAACAAACACTGTAGAAGTGTAAAAATAGTCCTGGTCCTTATCTGTAAGAAAATTGAAAAACGGTCTGGTCACTAAGGCGTTAAAGAAGTCAAAACAAAATAAACAAAACAAACAAATACTAAACTTTTCCTTTAAATAAATTCCTTTTTTCATCTATGAGATCCACACTTAAAAGAAGGATTGGTGTGTATGGTTAAGATCTGGGGTATTATGTTTGATTGTCATGGCAATAAAAGCATTAATAGGGTTGGGTGTAAGTATAGGGAAAGGTCAAAGAACAGTTGCAACATTATATAAGTCTTTAACTTGTAATATAGAATGGATTTTCTTACCTAGTTTACCTTTCGCTTTAAAAGATAAATTTGGATCTGATCTAGTGTTACACATAGGGATGAGTATTGACGGCACACTGTAATTGGCACTCAACCGGTTAAAGCTGTCATTTGTTCTAATCTAGGACATAAAACAAAATGTAATTAAACTGGTTATTTGCTTGACAGGTTAAGATAGAATTAAGATTTACAAACCAGAATTTAATAGACTCTAATTGATATCACCATTGGACAAAGAGAATCTCTTATTGATGAGTGCACTTGCAAAAGTATATAGCAATTACACTGGTTAATTATAAGCAATTAACCAAAACATAAATTGCTAATTTCTGCTGAGTTCTGCAATACCTAAATGTCTACTCATTACAAAATAGAATAGCGAAAAATATTTGCCTGTACTTATTCAAGTCTATAGTGTTCTAAATTGTGATATCCCTAAGTTTATATGTAATATGCTTAGCTGAAAATAATTTGGGTTTCCACTTCATTAGATTTGTTACTCTTTTCTGGCATATTAGACATTCCTCTGTTAATTTACTGAGCTACCACCTCTCTCTGTACTATCACTCATACAAAATATACATTACTTGATACCTTACTTTCAATATGTATTCCAGTTCTTTTTTAAGTTTATGTTTTTGTTTTTCCAGAAATGTGTACTTACTTCCTCTTTACTAGAGTTGAGCGAACCCGAACTGTAAAGTTCGGGTTCGTACCGAACATTACGATTTTTTTGACCCGGAACCAGAACTCAGACATTTCAGTAACAGTTCGGGTTCGAGTTCGGTGTTCGGTGATTTAATGGCGCGTTTTGAAAAGCTGCAGGGCAGCCAATCAACAAGTGTTTGACTCGTGTGCCCTTAGAAGCCATCACAGCCATGCCTACTAATGGCATAGCTGTTATTGGACAGTGCAGCATGGGACCCAGCCTCTATATAAGCTGGAGTCACGTAGTGCCGCATGTCTCATTAGCTCTTATTAGTGTAGGGAGAGGATGCTGCAGCTGTGAGGGACAGATTAGGAAAGAATTCTGGTGTTGAATCTGCAAACTACAGCGATTATTTTTGTGGGTGCTATACAAAATTTTTGTACCCTGCCCTGAGCCCAATGCCACAGAGAAATAAGCAATCAGTCTGTTTGTTAGGTATGCGTCGGCGGCCATTTTTGCAAGTGCAGTGCAGTTGCAACTGCATGTGTGCCAGGCACATTACTTTAATCCTGTTCTGGTAGCTCAGTGGGCAACATCTAGGCATTTTTAAATACTGCTGTGACATTGCAGTTTGACAAATTCAAATTTTTTGGTGCTAAAAAGTAAATTTGGGGCGTGCACTTCATATCTGAGAGTCAAGTAGAACCGTCAAATACTGCTGTGACATTGCAGTCTGACTAATTCACATTTTTTTTGTGCTAAAAAGTAAATTTGGGGCGTGCACTTCATATCTGAGAGTCAAATAGAGCTGTCAAATACTGTGGTTACATCACACTTTGAAAAATTCAAATTTTTTGGGTGCTAAATAGAACATTTGCGGCCTGCAGTGAATTTCTTGCAGTCCAATAAAACCCTTAAATACTACTGTTACATTGTTGGTTTAAAAAAATCACACTTTTTTGTGCTAAATAGAACATTTGCGACCTGCGGTGCATTTCTTGCAGTCCAATAAAACCCTTAAATACTACTATTACATTGTTGGTTTAAAAAATCACACTTTTTTGAGACAGTGAAGTAACTGTATTAATTACGCCTGTCACACTGTTGTGTGACTTCTAGAATTTTTTTCTCTTTAGGACACCGGCACTACCTTACTGTCAGTGAGCTTAATTGTTGACTATTGGTGGTTACACTGTCGCCTGACATAAAACATCTGTTAGTTTGGTGGGTGAACGCAAAGAATGAGGAGAGCGTCAAATAAGAGACATGGCCCATTGCTGCTGGTGTTGGTGAAGCTCCTGTTGCAGGGAGAGGACGTGGTCGATCTGTGCCAGCTACACAAGTGAAACACCTTCCTCAAGTGCGGGTAGGCGACAGAACCTTCAGCATTATTTGGTAGGCCCGAATGCCGCTCTATGAATGGTGAGGCCAGAACAAGATAGTAGATTGGGTGGCTGAAAGTGCCTCCAGTTCCTTCACATTGTCTCCCACCCGGTCCCCTGCTGAAAGCTCAGAGTTGGCACCTGCAGCCCATGGTCATCTGTCATTCACCTCAACCCCTTGCAAATCGGCCAAGCAGATTTAGAGGTGCTAGACCCCACATGGAATTAAGGTCATGCGAGTGACGTGTGCAGTTTGGAGGAAGTGGCGATGGTCGCACAGAGGCACCAGCACAGCATAACAGGGAGCAGGGTGCAAAAGCGGAGCGGCTGTCCCCTAGACAGTACGCCTGCTACTGCCCACCGCACCCAGGGACCGAGCACACCAAAATCAGCTCCAAGGAGTTCCCTGGCGTGGCAGTTCTTCAGACAATGTGCTGACGACAAGACACGAGTGGTTTGCACACTGTGCAATCAGAGCCTGAAGTGATGCATAAACGTTCTAAACCTGAGCACAACCTGCATGACCAGGCATCTATATGCAAAGCACAAGCTGCAGTGAAGTAAGCACCTCAAAAACCAAGAAAGGTCTCAGGCTCCTCCTGCTTCCTCTTCTGCTGCTGTCTCGGCCTCTTCCTCCACCTCTGGAGTGACAGTGGCACCTGCCACCCCGCAAACAGAGGATGTGGCAGCAACGGCACCACATCCGCCACCGTCCCCAAGCATCCCCACACTGTCCCATGGAAGTGTTCAGCTGTCCATCTCCCAAACACTGGAGAGAAAGAGGAAGTACCCCCCTACCCACCCGCGATCTCTGGCCCTGAATGCCAGCATTTCAAAATTCCTGGCCTTTGAAATGCTGTCATTCCATCTGGTGGAGACGGACAGTTTTAAAAACCTGATGGCGGTGGCTGTCCCACAGTACGTGGTTCTCAGTCGCCAATATTTTTCCAGGCAAGCCATCCCTTCCCTGCACAACCAATTGGCGGACAAAATCAGGTGTGCACTGCACAACGCCATCTGCGGCAAGGTCCACATAAACACTAATACGTGGACCAGTAAGCACGGGCAGGGATGCTGTATCTTCCTAACTGCCCACTGCCCAAATGTAGTGGCGGCTGGGCCTGAGGCGGATAGCAGTTTGGCGCATGCCCTTCCGCCACCGAGGATTGCAGGGCATTTCTCTTTGCCTCCTGTTGCCTCCTCCTCCGGTTCCTCCTCCTCTACCACCTACTCATCCGGTCAGCGTAACACCTTCACCACCAACTTCAGCACAACCAGGGGGAAACGACAGCAGGCTGTTTTAAAACTCATATGTTTGGGGGAAAAAACCCACACCGCGCAGGAGCTGTGGACGGGCATGGAACAACAGACCGATGAGTGGTTGTTGCCACTGAGCCTCAAGCCTGGCCTGGTGGTGTGCGATAATGGGCCAAATCTCGTAGCAGCTCTGGGCCTAGTCGGTGTGATGCACATTCCTTGCCTGGCGCATGTGCTGAATTTGGTGGTGCAGAAATTCCTGAAAACTACCCAGATATATCAGAGCTGCTGCAGAAAGTGCGGGCTGTCTTTCGGCGTTCTCACCCTGCTGCTGCTCGCCTGTCTGCGCTGCAGCGTAACTTCGGCCTTCCCGTTCACTGACTCATATGCGACGTGCCCACAAGGTGGAACTCCACCTTGCACATGCTGGAGAGACTGTGCGAGAAGCAGCAGGCAATAGTGGAGTTTCAGCTGCAGCACGCACGGGTCAGTTGCTCTGCGGAACAGCACCACTTCACCAACAATGAGTGGGCCTCCATGCGAGACCTGTGTGCCATGTTGCGCTGTTTCGAGTACTCCACCAACATCGCCAGTGCCAATGACGCCGTTCTCAGCCTTACTACCCGGCTTCTATGTCTCCTTAAAAAAACCCTCACTGGACCGTGATCGGAAGATGCGCGACTACAAGCGCACGCTGGTAGACACACTGCTGAGGGCATTCCCAACTGACACTGGGGGGTTAAGGGGAAGCACAAGGTGAAGGAAGAGGAGGAGGAAGAGGTCACCAACACAGCTGGGGCACCGCCAGCACCTCAGAAGGCAGGGTTAGCATGGCCGAAATGTGGAAAAGCTTTGTCAGCACGCCACAACAACTAGCACCACCAGCTGATATGGAACGTCTTAGCAGTATTTCAACAACATGGTGGAACAGTACGTGTGCACGCGACTACACGTACTGACTGATGGGTCTGCCCCATTCAACTTCTGGGTCTCCAAATAGGGCACATGGCCTGAGCATGCCCTTTATACCTTGGAGGTGCTGGCCTGCCCTGCAGCCAGTGTATTGTCTGAACGTGTGTTTAGCACGGCAGGGGGTGTTATCACAGACAAGCCTGTTCACAGCCAACGTGGACAAGCTCACGTTTATTAAAATGAACCAGGCATGGATCCCACCAGACTTGTCTGACATTTATACCGGCCTCACCCAGCCATTGTTATACTCAAGTGCACTTATTCTTTGTTTTCTTTTTTTATATGTCCCAATATTTTGGGGGCTACCCCAATTAAAAAACAAAACAAAAAAACAAACAAACAAATAAAAAACAGTGTTGGCTACCTCCTCCTCCTCCACCGCCGCTTCCACCTACACCGCCACGGTCACCGCCTCCTCAACCTCCTACTCCACATCCACCTCCTCCTCCTAGTTCAAGATTATTATTTTGTATTTTTATGTATTTTATGTTATTTTAAGTTATTTCCCTATCCACATTTGTTTGCAGGGCACTTGTCCTACTCTTACCCCCATTTTGCTACCTTTTGCAGCCCTCTAGCCTTTCCAGGTCTTTTTTAGAGCCATTTTAGTGCCCAAAAGTTCGGGTCCCCATTGACTTCAATGGGTTTCGGGGTTGGGGTCAAGCTTAGGTCAAGTTCGAGTCCCGAACTCAAACTTTTTACCGAAGTTCGGCCGAACACGGTGAACCCGAACATCCAGGTGTCCGCTTAACTCTACTCTTTACGCTATATTTAAACAGTAGTTTAGTTGGGTTCTCTAATCTAGTGCATTTCTCTGTCAAAATTAAGGGTGACATCTTTTTTTGTAACAAAACTTGTTTTTAAAATTAATAATAGAAAGAACATATTTGGGACTGCATTGCCAGTTTTTAGAAAAATACAATAAGTGGTATCTCATACATTCTGATATTGAAAGTTAATAACACCATTATGTTTACATTGATTATTATTATTGCCAACAAATTCCGCAGCGCTGTACAATATAATAAACTCTGCTGTAATGAAAAGAAAGGGGGGAAGAGGACAGGGCAGAATGAAAGAAGCAGACGTTTTAATGTAATTTGCAAATTATACATTCAAAATGTGCAAAAATATGTGCAAAAAAATAATTTCAAAAACACTAGCAGAATATCTCAACTTTCTTGATTTTGCTCACATCAGCAACAACATGGAAATGAACAATGCCTGTATATTAAGCAAGGCAAGTTGTCTTTAAGATTGTATATGCCTGGATGATGCTTACATTTTGTTATTTCCCTACAGCTCTTTAAATATTGCTTTTGTAAGCATGACAAAAGAAAATATAGTAACAATCAAAGTTAAAAACTGAGGTTATTTCTTTTTACTAAATTTAATAAGTGTAATTTATAACTAACCAGCTGCACTCTTGATTGCATCAAACTCATTTTCCTGGTATTTTCCTTTGGTTTACCTTGTTACGGACGGATATAATTTTTATCATGTTGCCATGATACACGCTGCTTGCCTTTTTCATACGTATAGCAAAACAGTGTTACTAATAAATCATATGCTATGATCTGAACATTTCCTGTTTCTATATTGTCTACTCAGCATCAGAGCTTTCCGTTAGGCTTTTTAATAAAACAACAAATATATTATACTGTCTGTACAAAGATACTAAAGATTTCTTTTTATGTTGCTTATCCGTTTTGGTTTCAGCATTTATCTATATGCTTTTACTCTGGATTAAGTAGTTTTTTGATAACCAGAAAAAAAAGATTCTGGGAGAGATTACTTTTTGAATTTTACGGTACACTTTATTTGATTATAATTCACTTTTATCATAGAAATTAAAATAATATTTTAGAAAGGACAGCTAAGTAAAGTGTTACTATATTTATGCAATCATTTATGAATAACGTAAATAATAAGATAAAGAAATACAAATATGCACATCTTAGTGCTGCTTATGAAAACATGTGTATGACAAATTAAATGGACCAAGACAACTTTAACTCATTTTGACCTCAATAATATGCTGTATATTTTTGAATGGACAAATCTTTATAGTTTAGCACTAAATAAATAAATGTTTTGCAGAATGCTGCGCCATAAGCCTGACCTTTAGCCATGCTCCCTTATGACTACCTTAATTACCATATTTTGCTGAAATTAGGACTATAGACCAGTTCACTAGGGCATGGAGTCGCAACTAGCGGCTAGGGCTTATTTTCGGGTAGGGCTTATATTAGAAGCATCCCCCAAAAAGTAGCTAGGTCTTATTTTTAGGGGATGCCTTATTTTTGGGGGAAAACAATAGGTTAGAATAGTCTGTATTCTTTATGTAATCTTTTCCCCACCATATTGCATATGTGCGTGTCGCGTAAGCTTTAGCATGTTTCATAGCAATGATTTCTCTGCAGCTGAGACATGTTAGTATAGCATGTTTACTTTATATAAAAATGAGACAGATAAATCAGGAGTGTATGTATCACCTATGTTATTGACATATTTTAATATGCGCTAACGCTGTTTTTTTTTATTACTTTCTGTAATGTATTACCCGATGTTTTCCCCATAGGAAAGCATCAATTCTTATGGCATGTACCGCACATGCACATTAGGGCCCGCTTGTCGCGGGATGTCGGAGGGGGTGGAGTGCTGAGGGACATCAGGGCTGGGATCAGGTAAAAGAAAGGGTTTTTAACTCTTTATTTACCGTGAGGGAGGGGCAGGGGGAGCAATAGTGCCAGGAATACAGCTTTTTATTCCTGGCACTATAGTATCCCTTTAATGGGACCTATGATCCTGAGCATGTCCTATTTCAGAACCTGGTAATATTACCAATCATATCTTTCATTTCAGTATAGACAGGACAGACCTGATCATTACATGGCTTCATCTGGCCTATTAATCTCACACTATTGTACACAGCAAGGGGGGAAGTCATACATTGGTGATTCTATAGACACTAAAACACGATTTTCAGAGGTGTGCTTTATCACAAATCCTCATTTACTAGATGGTAATGCAGACCCCTTAACCCCTTAAGGACCAAACTTCTGGAATAAAAGGGAATCATTGTAACGGATTGCCTGGCACCCCGACTGGGTACCTCCGTTAAAGGATGCTCCTAGCGTTTCCTGAGGACTCCAAGCACTCTGGCAGACACCACAATCACCGAACCGATTCAGCATTTGAATCTTCTCAAGCATAGAAATGCTGTAGACCGTTGAATAGGAACCATACGAATAGGCTTACACTCCTAGCAGTCAACTGGAACAGCATGCAATAAATCCTTCCCACAATAATGAGACGACACTTCACTTTGAGGGTTAAACAGCAACTCTGGACTGGCACATCCAGCCTGGCTTTTATTACAAGTGTTGAGAATACAGGACCGCCCACAGGGAGGGACAAAACAACCAATAGCATAATGGTTACAACCCCCAGGTTCCCTCCCCTCAGATAACCAGTTAACATAATTATTACAGCCAGGGAAAATACAGTTTTATACATGTGCTATAACTTTAAAACCCTACATCCAATCTTCATAACAATTACATATTTGAACTCAGCGCACTTTAAACATAAACACTTCCAAAAATCAGCCAAATCCCTCCAGTGGATCAAAAGTTAGCTGGAGGTCCCTTTATGACCGACCGCAAGCACATTTTCCTGCCCAAAACTGTTCCATAGATTTGGGCTGTGCGGTCAGTCAATTTCATGCCGAAAAACGACTAAGTCCCATTTCGAAGTCTCTGGAGCTGAAAAACGAAGTGTAGGAGAAGGTAAGGGTCAGCGGTGTTCGGTAAAATGTGTAGCCGATTTCAGTTCCACAGAATCTTTAGCATACACCGCTGACCGCATTCGAATGAACAAAGATGGCCGCCGCCACGTGCAATTAACCTGCAGTAACCTCACAGCCTGGGAGGTAAATTGCCTGCACACTTTAACTTCTGGGTGGTCTGCCTGTGTGGTACTTGGTTCAGTAAGCCCTATTTACTGAACCAAGTGGGGGAAAGCCAGGGGCAAGTTATTTTACAGGTCTGGGGACATAGTCTTAAAGGAGCATTGTTCACCAAAGTTACAAGATGTCCCCAGACGGTTCTTAAAGGGCCATACACACCGAATAAAAGTCCATACGTTTTCAGGGGCCATAGTCTTAAAGGGTATTGTTACCCAAAGTCTCAATATGTCCCCAGACAGTTCTTAAAGGGCCAGCAGCAGTACAATAAAATACCATTCACTGTGCTTAAAGGGCCAGCAGTAGCACAATAAAATACAATATGCCCCAAATAATCCAGGGGCCATAGTCAGCAGGTAGGAGGCGGGCAAACAGGCTTCTCCAGGGCCCAGTGGCGAGGTCGGTTTCGCCACAATCATGACATGTCACACATGTCATGTGTCCTTAAGGGGTTAAAGGTAATGCACATAGCACAACCTTATATGTAAACAAACAAGACTCATTGCCAGCTATAGCACAATCTCCTTATTTTCTGTGGTTTTGAATTTTGTTGTACGATTTGATTTTTCAATTTACTCCACATATATTCCATGTTTACTGTAACTTTCATTTAAATGATAATGAAAAATGATACATTTTGTACACTTAAAATGTTCTTCAGTATTGAGCATTGTTTTCATCTATTGCGGTATTATCTATAAATAATCTAAAACAGGGTTTCCCAAAGTGTGGGTTGCGACCCACTGGTGGGTCGCCAAATGATTCCCAGTGGGTTGCGCTGACCCACACCTCCAGGACCGACGGGGACCTAGGAGACTGTGAGGCAGACTGATTAGTCATGCCCTCGGTCCATGACCGCAGGCCCGACACCAGGAGGGGGGCTGGCGGCTTGCCCTATATCCCGCGGGCCCTCTCCAATCAGTCTGCGCAGCACCTCCAGTCTGCAGCTCTGCCAGGTGCAGAGGTGCAGACCGCATCATAGAGGTCTCTTGAGCACCCAGAATGTGGCAACACTCTGGGTGCTCGCGATACTTATATCATGTGGTCTGCAGCTTTGCACCTGGCGGAGCTGCAGACCGGAGGGGTAACCCACTGGACCACCAAGGAATTTATTATGTTGAAAACAAAGGTAGGACACAGTCCTCCACACCCTGCCTCCCCCCCACACTCTCCCCCATTCTCTCCCTGCCCCCTTCCCCACACTGTAACCCTTTCGATCCCTGCCCTCCTCTCCAAACTTTAACCCCTTCTCTCCCTGCCCTCTTCTCCACACTGTAACCCCTTCTCTCCCTGCCCCCCACACTGTAACCCCTTTCTCCCTGCCCCCCCACACTGTAACCCCTTCTCTCCCTGCACCCCCACTGTAACCCTTTCTCTCTCTGCACCCCCCACTGTAACCGTTTCTCTCCCTGCACCCCCACACTGTAACCCTTTCTCTCCATGCCCCCACACTGTAACCCTTTCTCTCCCTAACCCCCACTGTAACTCTTTCTCTCCCTGCACCCCCACTGTAACCCCTTCTCTCCCTGCACGTCCCCCACACTGTAACCCTTTCTCTCCCTGCCCCCACTTTGTAACCCTTCTCTCCCTGACCCCCACACTGTAACCCCCACACTCCCTGCACCCCCACTGTAAACATTTTCTCCCGTCCACCACACTGTAAACCTTTTTCACCCTGCCCCCACACTGTAACCCTTTCTCACCCTTCCCTCACACTGCCCCCACACTGTCACCAGCACACACACACTCTCCCTCCCAAGCTGTCAACCTCACCTCCCCACACACTGTCACATCTCATCTGTGTTTCCGTTTGTGTAAGTGTGTATTGTGTGTCAGCATGTATCTGTGTCGCTGTTTCAGTATGTGTATTTGTGTGTCTCTGTATGTGTGTGTATGTGTATACACTGCACACAAATGCACACCTGCATTCAAACACCAACATTCACAGACATACTCCATACAAAAACATGCTTACATTCATATATTTTATATACACAATATACACACACTGCATTCACTACACACATACACTGCAACCAAACACAAGCATTACATACAAACACACCCCTGTATTAAAACAATAACATTATATACAAACACCCCTTCATTCAAAACACCAACACTACACACAAAAAGCACACCTGAATTTAACGTCCAGCACTACATTCAAACACCCCTGCATTCAGATGCAAACATTTCAAACAAATACACCACTACTTTCCAATGGCAACAGTACATACAAATACACCCATACATGCACACATATACTTCATACAAAAACATGCTTACATTCAAAACGCTCAAACACTGCTCACAAATATAACATTGGAACAATGGGCAAATGGTAGATTCCCAGCTGGCATAGCATTTTTGAAGTTCTCCGACAGATGGGGATGTACCTTTTGGCCACACTTGCACTAGAGGGTGGGCCCAGAAAACATGCTTGCACCAGGGCCCTCTCTACATTAGTTCCACCACTGGTATAATCAACGTGAGGTGCCTGGATGAAAGAGCGTGACACATCACTTCTGATTCTGACTGAGTCTGTGAGTATGCAGTTGTATGCCTCTAAATTTGATTGCCATGATGTGCCAAGTGGTTGCCTCTAAAACTGCCATGATACCCAACATTATGCCCTGAAAACTGCTTCTGCCTCTAAAACTGCCATGATATGGCAATTTTATGCATCTAAAACTGATTTCCCTGGTTTGCCAATGGTATGCCTCTAAAGCTGATTGCCATGGTGTGCCAAGTTTATTCTTTTTTAAAATATGCATTAAAAGCAAGTGGGTCTCGAAAAATTACCGTTTTCAAAAGTGGGTATCAGCCGATAAAAGTTTGGGAAGCCCTAATCTAAAATACATAGAATAATAAGATTATAGCGAAAAAACTACAGAAATGAAAAAATATAAATCTGAACAGAAAGTACAAAAAGCAAAAGCCTGTGCAAAATATGGGCATCCTACACTACGTGTGTCATATATTATTACTTGTTCATCTTTGAAAAGCAATCTCAGTTGTAGCAATTACATAAGATATAGTTTGATGTTATTACATGGACAGCACATCAATATTTTCTCAAAATAAGAACCCGTCCTAATAAACAGTGGGCAATTTGATTCATGTTAGTGATATTTCCTGTTCTCCTGTGGGACACTAATTTTGTGTAGAACAACCCTTAGTGAACAACATTTTATGAATTTTGTTCCAAATTTTCAAGGAGTGGTGAAATGAATTCTCTTTTCTAAACACTTCATATTGATTTGCTATCTAAGAACACAATAGGCAATCTGAAAAGAAGTTTACTTGGGGATTTTTTTTCCAATTCAAGAAAGAGATTGACTTCAGTTTTATTATTGGTTTAAAGCAACTCTGTAACAAGCTTTTGGCAAGAATATTTTATTTTTATGATACTTTTTCATACATTGTTGTAGCTTATGTGCTTACGTATCATGGGTTATGTGTGATTGTCTTGCCCATTCAAGGGGAGTTGTCATTTCACATGTGTTTTATTATTGTGTTTATCTATCCCTATGTTTAACGAATATGTATTTAGTGAGTCGTGAAAATACAATTAAAGTAACACCACACACACATGTATAAAACAGTTCAGCACATAATGCACATAATGCCCTTGAGCACCCTTGTGGCTCCGGCACAAAGGCTTCCCAATGACAAGTCTTTGTTTGGAGCATTTCCCAGCACAGACTGAAAGCTGGTGCTGATAAAAGGGTGTGTTTGTGGGAAGTGGGGAGACTTGCAAAGGTACAGATTTTGCTAGCTGATTTGTATGTACACCCAAAGAAAACATGCAGAAAAAAATACATGCATGCTTACTTTGGGTGTGTACGTCCATTTTTTTTAGCCAGGGCCTTATTATTAGGTATTAATGCCAAATCTTTAACATACATAACTTTAAACTGAACATCTCATGAAAAAGGTTAACACATGCTATATGTGATTTTTAATGCTTTATTCACAGTTGTAAATTCTAAAGCTGTGGCAGTTCCTCTTAAAGTTGTTTCATGAATGTATCACTCGGTCTCTGTGACTCTGTCCTCTCATGGTTTTCCTCTTATCTCCCCCAACACTCATTCAGTGTCTCCTTTTCCAATGATACCTCCTCCCCTCATCCTGTCTGTTGTAGTTCCCCAAGGCTCTGTCCTTGGTTCCCTATTTTCTCTTCATACTGCCTCTCTTGGCAAACCTATTACCTCATTTGGATTCCACTACCATCTGTACGCTGATGACACCCAGCTATATCGCTCCTCCCTGAACCTCTCCCCTTCCGTCCTGCAACATGTCAGTGCTTCTTCCATCTCTGACTGGATGTCCTCCTGCTTTCTGAAACTCAATCTCTCTAAAACTGACCTTGTATTTCCTAATACTGATCCTCTTCTTTCGCTCTCCCTTTAAGTTAATGGTATCCACATAAGTCCATCCTTGCAAGCGCGCTGTCTTGTCGTCATACTTGATTCTGGCCTCACCTTTGAGCCTCCCATCCAGTATGTTGCCAAATCCTGTAGATTTCATCTTAACAATATAGCCCGCATCCGCCCCTTTCTTACACAAGATGCTACCAAGGAGCTTGTCAATGCTCTAGTAATTTCCCGCATGGATTATTGTAACCCTCTCCTAATTGGTCTTCCCAAAAGCCGTATTGTCCTGTAATGAATGCTGCTGCCAGACTGATTTTCCTCTCTTGTTGGTCCTCTCACACCTTACCCCTCTGTAAGTCTTTAGATTGGCTTCCCATATCCTATAGGTGTCAATTCAAAGTGCTAACCTATACCTATAAAGCACTGAACAATTCTAAGTGCCTTAAGACCCCTTCTTGGTCTCTCCGCTCTGCCCTTGACCTTCTCCTGTCCGCTGCTCGAACCCGTACGGCCAACTCACGCTTGCAGGACGTCTTGCGGGTGGCTCCCTTCCTATGGCATAGCCTGCCTACCGCCATTAGACTCTACCCTAGTCTTCAGTCATTTAAGAAGTGCCACAATATCCATCTCTTTAGGAAAACTCACGTCCTCCAAGAGTAACCTCTACCTCACATACCTGTCTCTTGCTCTCTCCTAAAGGGCAGCACTTTACTCTCTCCTCCAGCTCTGCTTCACTCCCACCTTATTTGATTGCTATTTCCTGTCCTAATGTGTTTTATACCCCATCTCCTATAGACTTTAAGCTTGTTTGAGCAGGGACCTCTTCAACCTATCGTTCCTGTAAGTTTTCTTGTAATTGTCCTATTTATAGTTAAATCCCCCTCTCATAATATTGTAAAGTGCTACGGATTTGGAATCTGTTGGTACTATATAAACGGCAATAATAATAATAATAATAATAATAACTGAGTGTCATTAAAATATAAATATAGATTTCATTAAGATTTCCATCAACAGGTTTTCTCTATATTTGTATATATGGCTTGAATTGTTCATACGTGTTTTGTATAATAAAATGTCTAGATATGTTATAAAGAAAGCTACCATTCATTTACCTATT
Source organism: Pelobates fuscus (assembly GCF_036172605.1). NCBI lineage: Eukaryota > Metazoa > Chordata > Amphibia > Anura > Pelobatidae > Pelobates > Pelobates fuscus. The sequence goes on from NC_086318.1 coordinate 186,339,990, forward strand.
CATTTTTATTTCCACAAAATGTATGCATTAACATCACCGAATCATGTATGCATGATGTTTGACAGCAGCTAGCAAGATTTGTTTATTGCAAATATATTTAATTTGCAAATTGTGCCCAAAGGCAATATGCAGCAGGAGGATGTATACAGCATTCTTTACCTTCACTATCACTCATTGTTGCCTGAATGAGCAGAAACATGTGCATAAGTAGAGGGTATACATTACTGTACCTGAGGTTAGGGGAGGACATCCCTACCCATCCACTTTCCACGGATCGCTGGTCCAACCCCCGGTTGACAAGGGCCATATACTGCCACATGCCCTTGATAAACCACAACCTTTGCTTCCAATGAAAACACACCAGACTTGCTTTGGATCAAAATAGGCAACAGCTTTATTAAAATATAAATATATACATATTTAAATGTCAACTTTATAGCATTAAAACATTAGATACATAATTACTCGGATACGTCACGGAGTACCACCTTACCAACCAACCATAACTTACGGGCAGCTGCCACCTCTCCCTCATTCCAACCAGCACAAGGCCATTTCTTGTGCCTAGCCAGTTAGTGCCTGGTGCCTAGCCAGATAGTTGGCTCAGTGGGCAGGTCTATTATCTATCACTGTACCTGAGGTTAGGGGAGGGACAGCCCTACCCATCCACTTTCAACGGACCGCTGGTCCAACCCCCAGTTGACAAGGGCTATATACCGCCACAAGACACGCTGGTTTACTCCTTAAATCAGTGGGGCCGCCCCAACACCACAGCCATGGCCTCCTCCACAGCCTCTTGCAAAGCTAAATTAAATAAATCCAGCCCAACATACATCAGGTGGACCCCATCACTACGAAAGTAAATAGAAGCATTACGTCCCGCGGAGCGAATGTAAGAATGGCCGATGACCTATACTCGCTTCCCAGCACCTATAACGCCAAAAGGGGAAACGGAATCAGTCAGGTTGGACAAACATATGATCGAAATCTCCCAGATTACCATCTCCCAATCCTTTGGATAATCTCCTCAGTCAACCCTAGGCATGATGCCTCAGTTGCAGCCCCTATCCGAAAGGAGTGTCCCCTAAACTCTGCACTAGGCAACCCTAAAAACTCCAAGACCATGCAAAAAAACATGATAAATTTAAAATGGGACAAGAAACTGGCATTCCCGTGGACCAACAAAGGACCCTCGCCCACCGGGCGAATCCCCCAGAAAGCATGAAGACATGCCACAGAACAAACCATAGAGCCAGGGATGCTCCTTAATGTAACCCAAGAACATCTGTCGTAGACCTCTGAATCAGAAACTTCACTGCATCCGCTTCACCAAAAACATCCCCTAACATCCCCCAATAACAAACCCCCAGGGACCGATTTGGGTGGGCTCACCAGTTTGCCCACATGCAAGGCCCCAAAAAAGGCAAAGGAGAATGCCAGCCGAAACAACGCCACTTCAAATGGGGAGGAACAAACCTGCGACAGAACCGAGAATATGCCTACCATAAGAGCACCGGAAACCGGCCTCCTAGAATCAGAACATTTAGGCCATTTCCGCCAGCCCCTGTGGCGTCGGTGAACAAATGGAGTTCAGCATTGGACACCTCAGGCGCCTGCCAATACGACTGCCCATTAAATCCGTCCAAGAAGACAGACCCAACCCCCAAATCCTTGCGCAATGGGCGAGTGATCCACACATAATGATGAGGGCGATCCACCCCCGAGGTAGCCGCTGCTAAGCGGCGATTAAACACCCTCCCATAGGAATAATCGCAAATTGTAGCTTACCCAAGAGCGACTGCAGGTGTCACAACTGGATTTTCTTAAGTGACCAGGTGGCAGAGACCAAGCCGTGCAGTTTCAGCACCTTATACTCTGGCAAACGACATTCCCCAGCCACTAAATCAATCTCAATCCCCAAGAAGCTCAAGCAGGTGGAAGGACCCACCATCTTGTCAGGGGCGAACGGGATCCCAAAGAACCGAGAGACCGATTCCAGGGTTCAGAGAAGGTGTGAACACACATTCGAACCTGCAGGATCCACACATAAAAAGTCTTCCAAATAATGAAGCAGTGAGTTACACGCCGTCTCTTCCCACACAACCCACTCCAGGAATGTACTGAAACATTCGAAATAGAAGCAGGAAATCAAACAACCCATGGGCAAACATACGTCAACGTAGTAATTGCCCTGGATGAAACAACCCAACAGGTGATGGAAGCCCGGGTTGACAGGAAGGCAGCCTCAATATCAGCTTTCGCCAGCAGCAGAGTCCCAGAGCCCGCCACCTGAACCATCTGAATCACAGCGTCTCATCAATATCACTATTCACCAAACCCCCAAACGGGTAGGACAAATGGTGAATAATCCGAAAATTACCCAGCTCCTTCTTCCATACCATCCCCAATGGGGAGACCCGTAAGTGAGGGATTGGTGGAGCTGCCCAAGCGACAGCTCCTTACTAAGCTTGTCAGCTACCACCTCAGGGTGATCCCCAACTAACTTGAGATTCTGAAATACCCCAGGAGAATCCCGCACCCAGTGCGGAATCCAAAACCCATCCCAGAAACCCCCGAGGAGCAGCTCTGCTGAACTGCGGTTCCTATAACGGCTTAGCCATGGGTGCATCACACCGACATCCATCGGTGTCCTTCCCTTTCGAGACCATGGTAACCCTGTGCTCCCCGGCTTTTCCCCGCTTGAAACAGCAGGAAGCTGAGTGAGAACCCCACACACAGAGCATACGTGTTTAAACTTACAACTGGTCCCCATTTGCACTGGTTTTCGTTGTATTGCCAACAGCAACCAGCGTACTTGGGTAAGGCTGCCCACCCCCCCCCCACGAGAAAGGATGACAGACCACCCTGATGCAAGGTCGGGTGAGTCATAATCTCCAGCCACAGGCAAATATCCATTTGATCCCAACACATGGACGGGCAAACTGCCAGCCGCTGGTGAAACTGATTATCATAACGCCACAAGCTTAGTCCCCCATACAACCGACATGCCGTCCATATGGTATCCTGGTAACAAAACAGGGCCTAGCATTTGTCCGGCGCCTTCTCCCCTATAACACTGGCTAGGATCAAGAAGGCCCTGATCCAATTCCCATATGTTGTGGGAATCTTCCGATACCTAAACTTGTCCTTATCCTTATTGGAGTCCTTGGACTCCAAATCTTGTCCCTCACCTCCTGGCACAAATGCAACCCCAGAAGGTCCAACCAGCAGATATAGGCCGCCCCTTAGTGGCCGGCGCTACCTCCACAGTCAGCAAACCTGCCATGGGCGTGGGAGAGTCAGGGACCACTGGGGCAGCCACTGATGTCTCACCCAGAAAGAGCATCCCAGTCCCCCAGCTAAGCAACTGGAGAAGGGTTCCCCCCCAGCTGAAGCAACTGGAGAAGGGTCCCACCCTGCCCTAACCTGTGCTTCCAAAGAAGGGACAACTGAATTATGTTTCCAAGTATCCAAAAGGCCCCTCAAGCACACCAAAATTGAACCCAAGGCCCCAGAACTGCCCGGGCTACCCCCACACACAGGGAGAAACCGGACTCAATGAGAGTCGATTGGAGTAGCAGAGCTGTAACCACTGGAGGCTGGGCCAGAGCTGCCACTTCCAATGGGAGAGGTACCGGCATAGCACACAACGAGGCCTGGAACATGACCCTGTCAAGGGCCACATGAGAAGAAAGAACAGATTAATTCATATCCCTCCCCTCTTCACCCATACTGGCAGGCCCACCTCAGGGGGATGGGGAAGGCAAGGGGTGCCTGGAAGATACAGGCAGCACCCCCATGTAGGGTAGAGGGCTAGCAGAGCTAACAAGGGAAGAGGTAGGAAACATCTGTCTCCCACTACTCCCAGCCACCACCCCCAGTAAGGAAGGGAGACCTCCACCCCCCAGGAAACACCCTTAACCCCTTAAGGACACATGACATGTGTGACATGTCATGATTCCCTTTTATTCCAGAAGTTTGGTCCTTAAGGGGTTAAACCTACTTACCCGCCTGGAGGCTCGTCCACCACTCCACCAGCCTAGGCCGCGGGATCCAGGTGGTGGGTCCGCCGACAGAGAAAAGGCCACTGGAAAATCCTTAGCGGCTATAGAAAGTGATTCAGCCTGCAACGGAGCACCATCAGTTTGTGAAGCCGTGGACCAGGAAGAAGGACTTTGGTCTCCTGCTGCGTGGGGCTGGAGAAGGGGAAGATAAGCAGGCGCGGACCTCCGCGGACCGCCTTGCTGCCCAGGTAGTGACACAAGCCAGCAAGGGAGATGAAGTGAGCATCATGGCCACAGACCAGCAGATTCGCAAAGCCAGACCTGCATTCCAGCTCCCAGGAGGGCCTGTAGAATCCCCTTGAGGGACAAAAAGCGTTTTGGTGGCCGTGCTCACCTCCGGGACCTCCGCTACCACCAGCAACAGCGGCGGAGGCCTGAAGATGGCCAGCTGAGACTGCAGGTGCAGACCTCCATCTTATAAGGCCTCAGCCCTGAGGGCAGAGAGGATAGCTTTGATATTCATACCTTGGCCGCAAACAGCACTTGGAAATCAGGTATATTGAGTGCAACAACCAGCAATTACCAAGCTGTTCCCAACTGATAATTAAAGGGACACTACAGTCACCCAGACCACTTCAGCTCAATGAAGTAGTCTGGGTGCAATGTCCCTCAGGTTTTAACCCTTCACATGTAAACATAGCAGTTTACATAGCAGGGTTAAGTTAGTCTTCCTGACAGCGACATCCATCGGAAAGCACTCGGGAGCTGACGTCGGTGGGGGAGGAAAGGTCACCAGCGCCGGTTAAGGTAAACTGCTGCAGGGGTTTTAACCCCTTCAGCCCAGCGGGAGGGTACACTGAGGGTGAGAGTCCCCCAAGGATTATATAGTGTCAGGAAAATGAGTTTGTTTTCCTGACACTATAGTGATCCTTTAAGATGGCTGCTGTACTGTAAGATGGCAATCTATTTATACTAGCCCACCCATCTACCCAAACTATTCTACTCACATCCCAAACCATTTTACGACATTCATCTGTATACACTCCCTTCACACTCACACATGTCTCTGTTCCTGCCAAGACCCTGCCTGGCTCCTCAGGGTCTTGATAGATGACCTAGAATTCAAACTTGCAATGAATATCTGCTAAATGTTTCTCCCTGTCTGCACTGATCTTTATGAATTGAGGGATACCCCTTTAAATGATGAACCTCCAGTCTGTAAAAGATGTGTTGGGCTTAGCAATGGAGACTGTTTAGAATGCTAATGTGATACAGTCAGATAGAACACAGGGATATTATATGGACTACCTCAGAGACGGATTGAAGCTACCGTGCTCTTTGCTCTTTTCCTTATTCATAAACTAATCTATTCCCTCTATTTGTTTTTCCCTGTGTTGTCTCGTTTATTAGTTTTCATGTGATGATTCTTTGTTATAGAGTAGATAATAGAATAGAGATAGCATAGAGTTCTAGATAGAAACCTTATATTTGCAATTGTATAGCAGTCACCTTTTTTTTCTTTCCTTGTTCGTTTTACTTTTCTACATGATTCTAACAAGCGGGTAATTATTAACCATACTATTCACCTCGTTTACCCTTCCCTGCTAACTTATAGATTTTTGCTGTTTAAGCTTTTATAGCTTTTTGCTGTTCACGCTTCACACATAATTCAACTATTTATATTTTTGTTGCAGTCTCACTACCAAACTTACTTCTTCAGTTTAAAGGGACACTATAGTTACCAAACAGCTATAGCATAATGTACTTTTTCTGGTGTGTACAGTATGCTGTTTAGCAGTAGTGCAGATTCTGGGGGGTCTGGGACCAATGATGTAAAGATTGCCTTCGTATATTTCCCCAAGTTGGCAGGGCTGATTTCCCCAGTTATGTGGCGGATGCGGATATTGTTCCGCCTATCTCTGTCTTCATGGTCTGCTAGTTTTGTGGATGGAATTAAGTGTTGCGCCCATGGTCTCATAGACAGTAGCTACATTATTATGTGCAGTGATTATTTCTTCCATTTTATTCTCGCGGTAGTCTGTACGTTCCCCAAGGGCTTGTGCGTCTGCCCCGATCTCTTTAGCTAATTTGGCGAAATCTGCTTGTAGTGATGTCTGTAGCTCATTTAGCATCTTCTTGATTGAAGAATCTGTAGCTGGAACAGCTTTAGTGGAGATAGATGTTACATCGCTCCTACCAGAGCTCGAGGTTGGTGAGATAGGCCTGCTGGCGCCATCTTGTGCATGGCGTGGCGACGATGTTAGGGCCACAATGTGTAGAGATCCCGATTTCAGCTTTGGTTTTTTTTGTGTGGATCATTGTGTTGGATGAGTCTTTCGATAGTGTAGAATTGCCAATTATCGATAATTGCTTGTCTGCTTGCAGTGGAAAACAGACTCTCTCAGGGAGCTGGGCATTTACACGTTCATCTCCTCGAGCGGTAAGGCCACGCCCCCTGTGCTTTCTATTTTTTAAATGTGTATATATATATATATATTTATATATCAAAGATCTCCCTTTACTGAGCCAGTGCAGACCTCTGCTACTAGAGGTGGCCTTGTAAAATCTCCACTAAGTGCAGATTGAGAATATTTCACCTGGAATTCATTCAGAGTGCTGGTCAAGGTTACCACGGCAACTCCCATACTATGCCTCTGACGGAGATGCAGTCTAGAGTCACAGCCCCCCATGCCTATCCTTCAGTAAGAAATGGGGGAATAGTCCTAAATAAAATAATAAATAATAATAATACAAAACTTCTCCCCTCTCACCCTCACACATTACAATACACACCATAAATTCACACAAAGAAAAACTATAGCCACCGTAAACGCACATACCATAGATCTCCTATGTGATGATTCATTGTCCATTATAAACAATATTGTCAATTAATGTAGTTTGTATGCATTGTTTTATTATAAAACATGCTTAATTAATGTGATATGCGTAGTTTGTGAGTAGAATGCTACAGAGGTGTCGTGAATTAGTACAGCATAGTAAGGGTTAATTTGGCTGCATTTAATTACAACCTATGAGGTGAACTGTTTCTGTGAAGCAATGGGTTACATTTTGTTGATGTTTAAAAAATACCCTGAAATGACATAGCTATTAAGGCATGTTTTATTTCCCTGTGTGTAAGCCAAATAGTGCAAAGGAATATATGACCCTGATACTTGAAGGCTAGTCATATTTATTACCAGACCTTATTATATGAGCTATCAGAGAGGACTTGACAGATAACATAACATTTACATGTATATTGTAAGTCCAATGAAGTGTCACTCAATTAAAGTTTTGGAAAAAATGTAAATGCTATTTTGATTTTTGGGCATAGTATAGGAACTATATCTCATGTTTCATTATTAATTATATTAATACTTTGGATTCACCAAGGTGATCTGGGTTGGCTACAAAAGATCCGTAGATTCTGTAAATTGTATTTTACATTTTCAGTCAGGTCTTGGAATATGTTAAAAAGACATGCATCACATGACAATTATTCTTTTTTAAATAGATATACAAGCCAAAATAAAGCAAGAAAAACATTGAAAAGAATGTTCTAAACTTACTATAAGCTACGAATCACGTAACCAAAACTGCCCTGAAGGGCAACTATGCCATAAAAAAATCTGCCTGAGGAATTAGAAGGTCAGCCTGGTGTGAATACATGCCAGGACAGACTGCCTGCCAATCATGCAGGCTGGCAAACTAAGGGCATATGCAGACAGCACCCTGGGTTTGGCATAAATGCGTCTAATGATGCGCTCGCTCCGCGCTTAAGGACTGTCTCCTGACACTCACTTGTCCACTCCTCTCCTTACCCTTACTAGCAGGCAGATGCTCCTGTTACACAGCCTGGGACAGAGAAAGGTGCATGTAGTAATTTTTTGAAGAAAGGGAACATGCCACAGAGTTTTACTGAAGCAGCAAGAGCATTTGCATAGTACGCAAAGTCAGCTTTAAATTAACTAATTTCATTGTCAGCCAGTCCACACAAGTTCTGTTTCCCTAAATCCACATGTGAAGAGTAGTAAAAAAACAATGGGCCTATTTCATGTGCATGGGCCTGGAGCTATAGCTCCATAAGCCCCTATGTTAAACCAGCCCTGGTACTAGGAGTATTACAGATGTCTGTTAATTTTCTCATTTAATTGGTATCTGTTGTTGTATGTAAAATGTGTTAGTAACCATTTTTTTTATCTATTTACTATGAATATTTTTGTTCATATAAATGTTCCTTTATTACGTTTTGCCTTTGTCTGGTATAAGAATCATGTTTCCAGAGAGATTTGTACAATTAGTACCATGATTTTATATGCATTTCTTCTAAACTGTGTTTTGTGAGATTTAAATGTAATTTGGTTTGGTAACCTAAGGTGCCTTGTTTTTAAATTACCTTGTTGAGGTGACTTTTATAGTATAGTGGGGTGTTAAGGAGATTGTTTTTATCATTATATGGGGTCTAGTGCAGACAAATAGTGATTTAAACCCTTTCACCCATTTCACACACTGAATTCCCTACACAGACGCATACAAACAATCTGAAATGCTATAGATGACCACTATGCCCTTTATTTAATCTGCTTATAGGGCTCATTTTCAATATTGCTGCTGCTTTTTACTGGACAGCTATGGCTTGCTAAAATGCTGGTGGCTGTTTACTGACTGTAAAACGTCCCCAGTTGTGACAGGGA